>NC_067143.1:17017250-17258568 GCF_903995435.1 Acomys russatus
CTAATGTCACGAAGAGAGGTGATGACATAAAAATCATGCTCAATAGGATTACGCTGAGGCCCAGAAAGAGAACGGGGGCATCATGGCCCACTTCCTTCATGCATTCCCAAGAGTGGTTATGGGGGCCTATGGACCCCAAGGGCCATGACATTGCAATGCTACCTTGTCAGCGATGACAACATGGAAACCTTTAGTTCCACTGGTACATGACACAGCATAAACAGTTGTCCCTTAATATCCAGAACGGTTCCAGACCAAAGGAAAATGGCAATTTCACTCCCATATATAAATTGAATGGAGCAGGACACATTGTGGTGACCTCACCTTGGAAACAAATTTGCATAAAAGGAGAAAGACATGGTCCTCAAAGAATACATTTAAAAATGGCATGAACCTTTCTATCTCCCTGCCAATTAAATACATATCAGAAAGAGTGGCCTTTCTGGGGTAGAAGAGAGGTGCATGTATGGTCTGGAAGGGATGTATCAGGCCCTAATCATCTGTGGATTTCCTCTTCGGCACGTTCATTAGTCTGGAACAAATATACAGGTATACATTTCAGGTCTATGGAATTGCGTTTTTAGATGGAAAACAATGGAGAAAAACTTAGGCAAATTTGGGTTTGGTAACACTGTCAGTTGGGTAAAACTCTAGGGTCAATGAAACGATGTGCACAAGTGTGCATCTCTCATCAAAACCAAAGAGTGCCTGCCAGGCTCTGAAATCCTCATTTGTCTCAAGGGGACCTCATATCTGGACCTCAGCTCGCATCTGTACAAGTCAGTCAACGTCCTCAGATACTTGTTGTCATCATAGATCCAGGAAAGGCCTCTGTCAACACATGAGTGTTTCAGCTGTGAGCCAAGCCTCAGAGAGCCAGCTCCTGGGATTTGAAAGGACAGGGCACATTTGTGCAGGAGTCATAGATCTACGTCTATCAACAGTGCTAAAGAAAAAACAGGATATTGAAGTAAATGTCTTGCACTTCCATTCTCATAATAGAGAAGATTTTCAAAAAATGTATGGGGAAAGAATTGCTGACCCCACCAAAATTTAAATCCGTTGAATGCATACTATGCTTTGAGTCTCAAATGATAAAAAAAGCTCAAGGTGATTAGGACTAACAAACATGGGTTCAAAATGCAATGTGTACTTCCTAAGAGACTTTTCATAAGCCTCTGAATTTTCAGATTTGATTTCATTCTCTTCATCAAGAATGTCTTATGAGATTGTCTCCCTATTGCTCCTGTACAATAGATATACCCCTATCTATTTCAAGACTCTGCATATCACTGTTCATTTCTATTAATTTTGAAGCTTTTCTCTTTGTATGTTCTCGATTAGTGTTCCCTTACTCATGTCAAGATGTAAATCACAAAGACTGGGCAGGTCAACATTTTGCAGAATATCAGTAATCTATCAGGACTTTTAAAAGGAAGTTCCATCTAGATTATGAGTGTGAGTCTGTAGTGTTCTCTATGTCTTTTCATATAGTGTTGAATTTCTTTGTATAGATTGACAAGTGATCTATTTTAGAGGTCCTTAAACTGCATTGCAATGTCAACAGAACTTTTCCTTATTGTTTTTTCCATGATGGGCAATTTGGTGTAGTGCATTCATATGCTAGTTTGTTTGGTATATGAATTAATGGTGTTTTCTTAAGTCCGGTTTAGAATGGTCCATTTATACACTCTGTCACTTAAAATGAAGAGAAGAAAACTGTCCTCTGCAAAGCTACTTAATAGGTGGGCGAAACACATTGGTGGTATCCTGAGCATCCACAAACACAGAAGAAGGAGGGCCTGAATCTCTAATGGGTCCCTGTGTGCTCCAGTGGACTGGACTCCCAATGTTCTATCATTCCCCTTTGGGAACCACACTTATCAGTAGAGAAATATCCATTAATCTGGCTATGAGTTTCAGTGATAGTAAGATTAAGAGCTTGGCGATGAAATATGGTTGAACGCCATATATTTTGTTACAAAAGGAAAGTGGCAGATAACAGGCTAAATGGAAATTTATTTCTCAATTAACTTCACCTCACTAGTGAATTTAAAAATTGTTAAGTGTCCACAGACAGGTATTTTGGGTTTTCTTTGACTGTAGCTTGTGTTATTCCTTAGTCACTGAGAGAGCACAGCTTCAAGGCAGGAGGTACGGCAAGTTTCAAAATGAACAGTGTACTACAAATTAATGAAAAATGGCCTCATATTGTTAGAGTTATTCATTAGGGAAATAGCTGTTCAGAACTTCTCATGCTTTACAAAAAGAAAACGAGTCAAGTGAAAAGAATCCAAAGCTTACCTGTTGTGCCTGTGAAGAAGCAGCTCTCAGAGGCTCTCGCCTGCAACAACAATTCAAGGAAGACTTTCAGTAAAGGAAGCTCATCTCGGCAACCTGGCCCCCTGAAACCTTCTCAAACTGGAAGTTGCTGAACCCTTCCCTTTTCCCTAGACATCCCAAGGAAGTTCTCTTACACTCCTCAGTTTTAGCAACTGTTGTAGTTAATTGTGGTCCTATGAGAGATTTCTCTAAAGCAGACAGTTATAGCTTTTTGATGGTACTTAATAATCACAGAGTGGCTGATTCAGAGAAAATAAGGGAGGCCTGTAAAAAGGCAGGGAGCTAACAAAACAGATATCACACTTATAGTCTAATCTAATTCACATTACTAAAAAATGTACAAAGCCCAGTTGTCCTGAGGAGGAATCGGTTACATGCAGTCTTGGTCGGTCCTTTTGTGGAAATCCAATGAAAAACCACACACTGCCCAAGGAATTGACTCTATGTGTTTGTAGAATGTGTCCAGCTTTTGACATTTGATTTTTGCCGTGACCAGCTCTGCATCTGCACGTGGGGTTGAAATTAAAGTTGCCCTTTGCACTCCAAGGAAATCTGTGACCAGGTCTCAAAGTGTGGATTTCCTACCAAAGATGTTGTGGAGCCATGGCATCGGCTCATGTGACTCAAGTTAGTTTTCGTGAAAAGAAGAAAGTTTTAAAGCACTTACTGTAAAAGTGTTGTGATTAATGTATCACGGTATCAATTCTTTGCAGTATGTATCTCTTCATGTGTTACCTTGGATAATGCCGTCTATTGGCCATGCAAGCTGTAAAGCTCTGTTGAAGAGGGCATAAATCAAAGAGTATAATCACTTGAAGTAAGCACATCCTAACTACATGGCCGGTTGATTCAGCATATGTGGGTGTGTTGTGGTTGAACTTGATGTTTCTGGCCTATTGATAGTGGTTATATTTGCTGTGTGGTCCCTCTCCCCTTGGGCATTGGGTTACGATGGTCTAAGCCATTCCCTCTATCCTCTGTATAATGGCTGCAATGTAGCCTTTTGCTTTCATAATTTGTCCGGTGATATTGTTTCCAAGTGTTGAATAAGAAAAAAAACTCTTTGGGAAGTGATGGCGGGTTTCTGCTTGTGATGTCGGGTTTCTGCTGGTGCCCAGCAAGTAGTATGAGAAGGATATCTGTATGCCAATCATAACACATACTCTGTAGAAGCAGAGTAATACACTTCAATGATTGTGAATCCACAGGAAGAGAATCCAGTATAGGGACAGGGTCATAATTGAAACTTGTTCTGTATGACACTGCAATGCTACCTTGTCAGCGATGAGAACATGGAAACCTTTATATAGTTCCAATTGGTATGTTACACAGCATGAAGAGCAGTCCCTAAATATCCAGAATGGTTCCAGACCAAAGGACAAAGGCAATTTCCCTCACATAAATAAAGTGAACGACACAGGGCCTATTGTGGGGACCTCACCATGGACTCAAATTTGGGTAAATAAAGGGGAAAGATATGGTCCTCAAAGTATACATTTTAAAATGGCATGAGCCTTTCTGTCTCCCTGCCAATTAAATACATAACAGAAAGAGTGGCCTTTCTAGGGTAGAAGAGAGGTGCATGTATGGTCTGGAAGGGATGTGTCATGCCCTAATCATCTGTGGATTTCCTCTTCGGCACGTGTGTTAGTCTGGAACAAATATACAGGTATACACTTCAAGTCTATGGAATTGTGTTCTCAGATGGAAAACAACGGAGAAAAATCTTAGGCAAATTTGGGTCTGGTAACACTGCCAGTTGGGTAAAACTCTAGGGTCAAGGAGACAATGTGCACAAGTGTCCATCCCCTGTCAAAACCAAAGAGTGCCTTCCAGGCTCTGAAAAACTCATTTGTCTCAAGGGGACATCATATCTGGACCTCAGCTCGTATCTGTACAAGTCAGTCAATGTCCTCAGATACTTGTTGTCATCATAGATCAAGAAAAGGCCTCTGTCAACACATGAGTATTTCACTGTGAGCCAAGCCTCAGAGAGCCAGGTGCTGGGCTTTGAAAGGAGAGGTCACATTTCTGCAAGTGTCATGGATCTCAGTCGTTCAAAAGTGCTAGGGAACAACCAGGATCTTGAAGTAAGTGTCCTGTTCTTCTGTCTTCAAAGTAGAGAACATTTTCAAAAAATGTATGGGGAAGGAATTGCTGACTCCCCAAAAATTCAACATTGTTGGAAGGCATACTATGCATTGAGTCTCAAATGTAAAAAAAAAAGGCTCAAGGTGATTAGGACTAACAAACAAGGATTCAAAATGCAATGTGTCCTTTCTAAGAGACTTTCATAGGCATCTGAATTTTCAGATTTGATTTCAGTCTCCTCATCGAGAATGTCTTTTGAGATTGGTCTCCCTGTTGCTCCTGTACAATAGATATACCCCTATCTATTTCAAAGCTCTGCAAATCACTGTTCAGTTCCCTCAATTTTGAAGCTTTTCTCCCTTGTATGTTCTCCATTAATGTTCCCTTACTCATGTCAAGATGAAAGTCACAAAGGCTGGCCAGTTCAATGTTTTGCAGAATATCAGGAATCGAGCAGGAATTTGAAAAGGAAGGGCCATCTTGACATGAGTCTGAGTCTGTAGCGGTCTCCATGTCTTCTCATATAGTTTTGTTTTTTTTTTTTTTTTTTGTATAGATTGAGAAGTAATCCATTGTAGAGGTCCTTAAAATGCATTGCAATGTCAACAGAACGTTTCTTTATTGTTTTGTTCATGATGGGCAATCTGGTGTAGTGCACTCATAGGCTAGTGTGTTTGATATATTAATTAATGGTGTTTTCTTATCTCTGGTTTAGAATGGTCCATTTATATGGTCTGTCACTTGAAATGAAGAGAAGCAAACTATCCTCTGCAAAGCTACTTAATAGGTGGGGCAAACACATTGGTGGCAGTCTGAGCATCCATAAGAACGGAAGAAGGAGGGCCTGAATCTCTAATGGGTTCCCCGTGTGCGCCAGTGGGCTGGACTCCCAATATTCTATCACTTTCCTTTGTGAACTGCACCTATCAGTAGAGAAATATCCATTAATCTGGCTATGAGTTTCAGCGATAGTAAGATAAAGAACTTGGCGATGAAATATGGTTGAACGCTACATATTTTGTTACAAAAGGAAAGCAGCAGATAACAGGCTCAATGGAAATTCATTTCTCTATTGCCTTCACACCACCAGTCAATTTTAAGTTTCCTAAGTCTCCAGAGAAAGGTATTTCGGGTTTTCCTTGACTCTAGCTAGTGTTACCCCTTAGTCACTGAGAGAGCACTGCTTCAATGCAGGAGGCACGGCAAGTTTCAAAATGAACGGTGTACTATAAATCAGTAAAAAATGACCTAGAGAGTGTGGTCCAGACGTTCTTATTGTTAGAGCTATTCATGAGGGAAATAGCTACCCAGAACCTCTCATGTCTTTACGCAAAGAAAACGAGTCATGTGAAAAGAATCCAAAGCTTACCTGTGGTGCCAGTGAAGAAGCAGCTCTCAGAGGCTCTGGCCTGCAACAACAGTTCAAGGAAGTCTTTCAGGAAAGGAAGCTCATCTCGGCATCCTGTTCCCCTGGACCCTCTCAAGCCGGAAGTTGTTGAACCCTTCCCTTTTCGCTAGATATCCCAAGGGAGTTCTCTAATACTCCTCAGGTCTAGCAACTGTTGCAGTTAATTGTGGTTCTATGAGAGATTTCTCTAAAGAAGACAGTTATAGCTTTTTTGATGGTTCTAAAAATCACAGGGTGGCTGACTTCAGAGAGAATAAGGGAGGCCTGTAAACAGGCAGGGAGCTACAAAACAAATATCACTCATATAATATAATCTAATTCACACTACTGAAAAGTATCCAAAGCCCTGTTGCTCTGAGGTGGAATCGGTGACTTGCAGACTTGGTCGGTGCTTTTGTGGAAATCCGATGAAAAACCACAGACTGCCCATAGAATTGACTCTATGTGTTTGTAGAATGTGTCCAGCCTTTGACATTTGATTTTTGCCATGGCCAGCTCTGCATCTGCACACGGGGTTGAAATTAAAGTTGCCCTTTGCACTCAAAGGAAGTCTGTGACCAGGTCTCAAAGTGTAGATTTCCTACCAAAGATGTTGTGGAGCTTTGGCATTGGCTCGTGTGACTCAAGTTAGTTTTCGTGAAAAGAAGAAAGTTTCAAAGCACTTTCTGTAAAAGTGTTGTGATTAACGTATCACGGTATCAATTCTTTGCAGTATGTATCATCTTGTGTCTTACCTTGGATAATGCAGTCTATCGGTCATGCGAGCTGTAAAGCTCTGTTGAAGAGGGCATAAATCAAAGAGTATAATCGTGTGAAATAAGCACATCCTAACTACATGGCCGGTTGATTCAGCATATGTGGGTGTGTTGTGGTTGAACTTGATGTTTCTGGCCTATTGATAGTGGTTATATTTGCTGTGTGTTCCCTCTTCCCTTGGGCATTGGGTTACGATGGTCTAAGCCATTCCCTCTATCCTCTGTATAATGGCTGCAATGTAGCCTTTTGCTTTTGTAATTTGTCCTGTGATATTGTTTCCTAGTGCTCAATAAGAAAAAAAAATCTCTTTGGGAAGTGATGTCGGGTTTCTGCTTGTGATGTCGGGTTTCTGCTTGTGCCCAGCAAGTAGTATGAGAAGGATATCTGTATGCCAATCATAACACATACTCTGTAGAAGCAGAGTAATACACTTCAATGATTGTGATTCCACAGGAGGAGCTTCCACTACTGGGACAGGGGCTTAATTGAAACTTGTTCTGTATGACATTGCAATGCTACCTTGTCAGCGATGAGAACATGGAAATCTTTACATAGTTCCAATTGGTATGTTACACAGCATGAAGAGCAGTCCCTTAATATCCAGAATGGTTCCAGACCAAAGGACAAAGGCAATTTCCCTCACATATATAAAGTGAACGACACAGGGCCTATTGTGGGGACCTCACCATGGACTCAAATTTGGGTTAAAAAAGGAGAAAGATATGGTCCTCAAAGTATACTATTTAAAATGGCATGAGCCTTTCTATCTCCCTGCCAATTAAATACATATCAGAAAGAGTGGCCTTTCTAGGGTAGAAGAGAGGTGCATGTATGGTCTGGAAGGGATGTATCAGGCCCTAATCATCTGTGGATTTCCTCTTCGGCACGTGTGTTAGTCTGGAACAAATATACAGGTATACACTTCAAGTCTATGGAATTGTGTTCTCAGATGAAAAACAACGGAGAAAAATCTTAGGCAATTTGGGTCTTGTAACACTGCCAGTTGGTAAAACTCTAGTCAAGGAGACATGTGCACAAGTGTGCCATCTCCTTCAAAACAAGAGGTGCCTGCCAGGCTCTGGAAAACTCATTTGTCTCAGGGGACCTCATATCTGGACCTCAGCTCGCATCTGTACAAGTCGTCAACGCCTCAGATACTTGTTGTCATCATAGATCCAGAAAGGCCTCTGTCAACACATGAGTAGTTTCAGCTGTGAGCCAAGCCTCAGAGAGCCAGGCGCTGGGCTTTGAAAGGAGAGGTCACATTTCTGCAAGTGTCATGGATCTCAGTCGTTCAAAAGTGTTACTGAACAAAAAGGATCTTGAAGTAGGTGTCTTGTTCTTCTGTCCTCATAGTAGAGAACATTTTCAAAAAATGTAGGGGGAAGGAATTGATGACTCCCCAAAAATTCAACTTCGTTGGAAGGCATATGATACTTTGCGTCTCAAATGATAAAAAAAAAAAAAAAAAAAAAAAAAAAAGCTCAAGGTGATTAGGACTAACAAACAAGGATTCAAAATGCAATGTGCCCTTTCTAAGAGACTTTCATAGGCGTCTGAATTTTTAGATTTGATTTCAGTCTCCTCATCGAGAATGTCTTTTGAGTTTGGTCTCTCTGTTGCTCCTGTACAATAGATATACCCCTATCTATTTCAAAGCTCTGCATATCACTGTTCAGTTCCCTCAATTTTGAAGCTTTTCTCCTTTGTATGTTCTCCATTAGTGCTCCCTTACTCATGTCAAGATGAAAGTCACAAAGGCTGGCCAGTTCAATGTTTTGCAGAATATCAGGAATCGAGCAGGAATTTGAAAAGGAAGGGCCATCTTGACATGATCTGAGTCTGTAGCGGTCTCCAGTCTTCTCATATAGTGTTGTATTTTTATTTTTGTATAGATTGAGAAGCGATCCATTTTTGGAGGTCCCTAAAATGGCATTGCAATGTCAACAGAACGTTTCCTTATTGTTTTGTCCATGATGGGCAATCTGGTGTAGTGCACTCATAGGCTAGTGTGTTTGATATATTAAGTAATGGTGTGTTTCTTATCTCTGGTTTAGATGGTCCATTTATATGGTCTGTCACTTGAAATGAAGAGAAGTAACTATCCTCTGCAAAGCTACTTAATAGGTGGGGCAAACACATTGGTGGCATTCTGAGCATCCAGAAGAACGGAAGAAGGAGGGCCTGAATCTCTAATGGGTTCCCCGTGTGCGCCAGTGGGCTGGACTTCCAATATTCTATCACTTTCCTTTGTGAACTACACCTATCAGTAGAGAAATATCCATTAAATCTGGCTATGAGTTTCAGCGATAGTAAGATAAAGAACTTGGCGATGAAATATGGTTGAACGCTACATATTTTGTTACAAAGGAAAGCAGCAATAACAGGCTCAATGGAAATTCCATTTCTCAATTACCTTCACACCACCAGTCAATTTAAGTTTCCTAAGTCTCCAGAGAAAGGTATTTTGGGTTTTTCCTTGACTCTAGCTAGTTGTTACCCCTTAGTCCTGAGAGAGCACTGCTTCAATGCAGGAGGCACGGCAAGTTTCAAATGAACGGTGTACTATAAATCAGTAAAAAAATGGACCTAGAGAGTGTCGTCCAGACGTTCTTATTGTTAGAGCTATTCATGAGGGAAATAGCTACCCAGAACCTCTAATGTCTTTACACAAAGAAAACGAGTCATGTGAAAAGAATCCAAAGCTTACCTGTGGTGCCAGTGAAGAAGCAGCTCTCAGAGGCTCTGGCCTGCAACAACAGTTCAAGGAAGTCTTTCAGGAAAGGAAGCTCAACTCGGCAACCTGTCCCCCTGGACCCTCTCAAACCGGAAGTTGTTGAACCCTTCCCTTTTCCCTAGATATCCCAAGGGAGTTCTCTTACACTCCTCAGGTTTAGCAACTTTTGTAGTTAATTGTGGTCCTATGAGAGATTTCTCTAAAGCAGACAGTTATAGCTTTTTTGATGGTTCTAAAAATCACAGGGTGGCTGACTTCAGAGAGAATAAGGGAGGCCTGTAAACAGGCAGGAAGCTACAAAACAAATATCACTCATATAATATAATCTAATTCACACTACTAAAAAGTATCCAAAGCCCTTTGCTCTGAGGTGGAATCGGTGACTGCAGACTTGGTCGGTGCTTTTGGTTGGAAATCCGATGAAAACCACAGACTGCCCATAGAATTGACTCTATGTGTTTGTAGAATGTGTCCAGCCTTTGACATTTGATTTTTGCCATGGCCAGCTCTGCATCTGCACACTGGGTTGAAATTAAAGTTGCCCTTTGCACTCAAAGGAAGTCCTGTGACCAGGTCTCAAAGTGTGATTTCCTACCAAAGATGTTGTGGAGCTTTGGCATTGGCTCTGTGACTCAAGTTAGTTTTCGTGAAAAGAAGAAAGTTTCAAAGCACTTTTCTGTAAAAGTGTTGTGATTAACGTATCACGGTATCAATTCTTTGCAGTATGTATCATCTTTGTCTTACCTTGGATAATGCAGTCTATCGGTCATGCGAGCTGTAAAGCTCTGTTGAAGAGGGCATAAATCAAGAGTATAATCGTGTGAATAAGCACATCCTAACTACATGGCCGGTTGATTCAGCATATGTGGGTGTGTTGTGGTTGAACTTGATGTTTCTGGCCTATTGATAGTGGTTATATTTGCTGTGTGTTCCCTCTTCCCTTGGGCATTGGGTTACGATGGTCTAAGCCATTCCCTCTATCCTCTGTATAATGGCTGCAATGTAGCCTTTTGCTTTTGTAATTTGTCCTGTGATATTGTTTCCTAGTGCTCAATAAGAAAAAAAAATCTCTTTGGGAAGTGATGTCGGGTTTCTGCTGTGATGTCGGTTTCTGCTTGTGCCCAGCAAGTAGTATGAGAAGGATATCTGTATGCCAATCATAACACATACTCTGTAGAAGCGAGTAATACACTTCAATGATTGTGATTCCACAGGAGGATCTTCACTACGGGACAGGGGCTTAATTGAAACTTGTTCTGTATGACATTGCAATGCTACCTTGTCAGCGATGAGATCATGGAAACCTATATATAGTTCCAATTGGTATGTTACACAGCATGAAGAGCAGTCCCTTAATATCCAGAATTGTTCCAGACCAAAGGACAAAGGCAATTTCCCTCACATAAATAAAGTGAACGACACAGGGCCTATTGTGGGACCTCACCATGGACTCATTTGGGTAAAAAAAGGGGAAAGATATGGTCCTCAAAGTATACATTTTAAAATGGCATGAGCCTTTCTATCTCCCTGCCAATTAAATACATATCAGAAAGAGTGGCCTTTCTAGGGTAGAAGAGAGGTGCATGTATGGTCTGGAAGGGATGTATCAGGCCCTAATCATCTGTGGATTTCCTCTTCGGCACGTGTGTTAGTCTGGAACAAATATACAGGTATACACTTCAAGTCTATGGAATTGTGTTCTCAGATGAAAAACAAGGGAGAAAAATCTTAGGCAAATTTGGGTCTGGTAACACTGCCAGTTGGGTAAAACTCTAGGGTCAAGGAGACAATGTGCACAAGTGTCCATCCCCTGTCAAAACCAAAGAGTGCCTTCCAGGCTCTGAAAAACTCATTTGTCTCAAGGGGACCTCATATCTGGACCTCAGCTCGCATCTGTACAAGTCAGTCAACGTCCTCAGATACTTGTTGTCATCATAGATCCAGAAAAGGCCTCTGTCAACACATGAGTATTTCACTGTGAGCCAAGCCTCAGAGAGCCAGGCGCTGGGCTTTGAAAGGAGAGGTCACATTTCTGCAAGTGTCATGGATCTCAGTCTATCAAAAGTGCTAGGGAAAATCCAGGAACTTGAAGTAAGTGTCTTGCACTTCTGTCTCATAATAGAGAAGATTTTCAAAAAATGTATGGGGAAGGAATTGCTGACTCCCCAAAAATTCAACTTCGTTGGAAGGCATATGATACTTTGCGTCTCAAATGATTAAAAAAAAAAAAAAAAAAAAAAAAGCTCAAGGTGATTAGGACTAACAAACAAGGATTCAAAATGCAATGTGCCCTTTCTAAGAGACTTTCATAGGCGTCTGAATTTTTAGATTTGATTTCAGTCTCCTCATCGAGAATGTCTTTTGAGTTTGGTCTCTCTGTTGCTCCTGTACAATAGATATACCCCTATCTATTTCAAAGCTCTGCTTATCACTGTTCAGTTCCCTCAATTTTGAAGCTTTTTCCCTTTGTATGTTCTCCATTAGTGCTCCCTTACTCATGTCAAGTTGAAAGTCACAAAGGCTGGCCAGTTCAATGTTTTGCAGAATATCAGGAATCGAGCAGGAATTTGAAAAGGGAAGGGCCATCTTGACATGAGTCTGAGTCTGTAGCGGTCTCCATGTCTTCTCATATAGTGTTGTATTTTTATTTTTGTATAGATTGAGAAGCGATCCATTTTAGAGGTCCCTAAAATGCATTGCAATGTCAACAGAACGTTTCCTTATTGTTTTGTCCATGATGGGCAATCTGGTGTAGTGCACTCATAGGCTAGTGTGTTTGATATATTAATTAATGGTGTTTTCTTATCTCTGGTTTAGAATGGTCCATTTATATGGTCTGTCACTTGAAATGAAGAGAAGTAAACTATCCTCTGCAAAGCTACTTAATAGGTGGGGCAAACACATTGGTGGCATTCTGAGCATCCAGAAGAACGGAAGAAGGAGGGCCTGAATCTCTAATGGGTTCCCCGTGTGCGCCAGTGGGCTGGACTTCCAATATTCTATCACTTTCCTTTGTGAACTACACCTATCAGTAGAGAAATATCCATTAATCTGGCTATGAGTTTCAGCGATAGTAAGATAAAGAACTTGGCGATGAAATATGGTTGAACGCTACATATTTTGTTACAAAAGGAAAGCAGCAGATAACAGGCTCAATGGAAATTCATTTCTCAATTACCTTCACACCACCAGTCAATTTTAAGTTTCCTAAGTCTCCAGAGAAAGGTATTTCGGGTTTTCCTTGACTCTAGCTAGTGTTACCCCTTAGTCACTGAGAGAGCACTGCTTCAATGCAGGAGGCACGGCAAGTTTCAAAATGAACGGTGTACTATAAATCAGTAAAAAATGACCTAGAGAGTGTCGTCCAGACGTTCTTATTGTTAGAGCTATTCATGAGGGAAATAGCTACCCAGAACCTCTAATGTCTTTACACAAAGAAAACGAGTCATGTGAAAAGAATCCAAAGCTTACCTGTGGTGCCAGTGAAGAAGCAGCTCTCAGAGGCTCTGGCCTGCAACAACAGTTCAAGGAAGTCTTTCAGGAAAGGAAGCTCAACTCGGCAACCTGTCCCCCTGGACCCTCTCAAACCGGAAGTTGTTGAACCCTTCCCTTTTCCCTAGATATCCCAAGGGAGTTCTCTTACACTCCTCAGGTTTAGCAACTTTTGTAGTTAATTGTGGTCCTATGAGAGATTTCTCTAAAGCAGACAGTTATAGCTTTTTTGATGGTTCTAAAAATCACAGGGTGGCTGACTTCAGAGAGAATAAGGGAGGCCTGTAAACAGGCAGGGAGCTACAAAACAAATATCACTCATATAATATAATCTAATTCACACTACTGAAAAAGTATCCAAAGCCCTGTTGCTCTGAGGTGGAATCGGTGACTTGCAGACTTGGTCGGTGCTTTTGTGGAAATCCGATGAAAAACCACAGACTGCCCATAGAATTGACTCTATGTGTTTGTAGAATGTGTCCAGCCCTTGACATTTGATTTTTGCCATGGCCAGCTCTGCATCTGCACACGGGGTTGAAATTAAAGTTGCCCTTTGCACTCAAAGGAAGTCTGTGACCAGGTCTCAAAGTGTAGATTTCCTACCAAAGATGTTGTGGAGCTTTGGCATTGGCTCGTGTGACTCAAGTTAGTTTTCGTGAAAAGAAGAAAGTTTCAAAGCACTTTCTGTAAAAGTGTTGTGATTAACGTATCACGGTATCAATTCTTTGCAGTATGTATCATCTTGTGTCTTACCTTGGATAATGCAGTCTATCGGTCATGCGAGCTGTAAAGCTCTGTTGAAGAGGGCATAAATCAAAGAGTATAATCGTGTGAAATAAGCACATCCTAACTACATGGCCGGTTGATTCAGCATATGTGGGTGTGTTGTGGTTGAACTTGATGTTTCTGGCCTATTGATAGTGGTTATATTTGCTGTGTGTTCCCTCTTCCCTTGGGCATTGGGTTACGATGGTCTAAGCCATTCCCTCTATCCTCTGTATAATGGCTGCAATGTAGCCTTTTGCTTTTGTAATTTGTCCTGTGATATTGTTTCCTAGTGCTCAATAAGAAAAAAAAAAACTCTTTGGGAAGTGATGTCGGGTTTCTGCTTGTGATGTCGGGTTTCTGCTTGTGCCCAGCAAGTAGTATGAGAAGGATATCTGTATGCCAATCATAACACATACTCTGTAGAAGCAGAGTAATACACTTCAATGATTGTGATTCCACAGGAGGAGCTTCCACTACTGGGACAGGGGCTTAATTGAAACTTGTTCTGTATGACATTGCAATGCTACCTTGTCAGCGATGAGATCATGGAAACCTATATATAGTTCCAATTGGTATGTTACACAGCATGAAGAGCAGTCCCTTAATATCCAGAATGGTTCCAGACCAAAGGACAAAGGCAATTTCCCTCACATAAATAAAGTGAACGACACAGGGCCTATTGTGGGGACCTCACCATGGACTCAAATTTGGGTAAAAAAAGGGGAAAGATATGGTCCTCAAAGTATACATTTTAAAATGGCATGAGCCTTTCTATCTCCCTGCCAATTAAATACATATCAGAAAGAGTGGCCTTTCTAGGGTAGAAGAGAGGTGCATGTATGGTCTGGAAGGGATGTATCAGGCCCTAATCATCTGTGGATTTCCTCTTCGGCACGTGTGTTAGTCTGGAACAAATATACAGGTATACACTTCAAGTCTATGGAATTGTGTTCTCAGATGAAAAACAAGGGAGAAAAATCTTAGGCAAATTTGGGTCTGGTAACACTGCCAGTTGGGTAAAACTCTAGGGTCAAGGAGACAATGTGCACAAGTGTCCATCCCCTGTCAAAACCAAAGAGTGCCTTCCAGGCTCTGAAAACTCATTTGTCTCAAGGGGACCTCATATCTGGACCTCAGCTCGCATCTGTACAAGTCAGTCAACGTCCTCAGATACTTGTTGTCATCATAGATCCAGAAAAGGCCTCTGTCAACACATGAGTATTTCACTGTGAGCCAAGCCTCAGAGAGCCAGGCGCTGGGCTTTGAAAGGAGAGGTCACATTTCTGCAAGTGTCATGGATCTCAGTCTATCAAAAGTGCTAGGGAAAATCCAGGAACTTGAAGTAAGTGTCTTGCACTTCTGTCTCATAATAGAGAAGATTTTCAAAAAATGTATGGGGAAGGAATTGCTGACTCCCCAAAAATTCAACTTCGTTGGAAGGCATATGATACTTTGCGTCTCAAATGATAAAAAAAAAAAAAAAAAAAAAAAAAGGCTCAAGGTGATTAGGACTAACAAACAAGGATTCAAAATGCAATGTGTCCTTTCTAAGAGACTTTCATAGCCATCTGAATTTTCAGATTGGATTTCAGTCTCCTCATCGAGAATGTCTTTTGAGATTGGTCTCTCTGTTGCTCGTGTACAGTAGATATAACCCTATCTATTTCAAAGCTCTGCATATCACTGTTCAGTTCCCTCAATTTTGAAGCTTTTCTCCTTTGTATGTTCTCCATTAGTGCTCCTTACTCATGTCAAGATGAAAGTCACAAAGGCGGCCCAGTTCAATGTTTTGCAGAATATCAGGAATGTAGCAGAAATTTGAAAAGGAAGGGACATCTTGATATGAGTCTGAGTCCGTGGCGGTCTCCATGTCTTCTCATATAGTGTTGTATTTTTTTTTTTTATAGATTGAGAAGTTATCCATTCTAGAGGTTTTTATAATGCATTGCAATGTCAACAGAAGGTTTCCTTATTGTTTTGTCCATGATGGGTAATCTGGTGTAGTGCACTCATAGGCCGTTGTGTCTGAAATATTAATTAATGGTGTTTTCTTATCTCTGGTTTAGAATGGTCCATTTATATGGTTTGTCACTTGAAATGAAGAGAAGCAAACTATCCTCTGCAAAGCTACTTAATAGGTGGGGCAAACACATCGGTGGCATTCTGAGTATCCAGAAGAACGGAGGAAGAAAAGTCTGAATCTCTTATGGGTTCCCCTTGTGCTCCAGTGGGCTGGACTCCCAATATTCTAACATTTTCCCTTGTGAACTACACCTATCAGTAGAGAAATATCCATTAATCTAGCTATGAGTTTCAGCGATAGTTAGATAAAGAACTTGGTGATGAAATATGGTTGAAACGCTACATATTTTGTTACAAAAGGAAAGCAGCAGATAACAGGATCAATGGAAATTCATTTCTCAATTACCTTCACACCACTAGTCAATTTTAAGTTTCCTAAGTTTCCAGAGAAAGGTATTTCGGGTTTTCCTTGACTGTAGCTAGTGTTATCCCTTAGTCACTGAGAGAGCACTGCTTCAATGCAGGAGGCACGGCAAGTTCCAAAATGAGCGGTGTACTATAAATCAGTAAAAAATGACCTAGAGAGTGTCGTCCAGACGTTCTTATTGTTAGAGCTATTCATGAGGGAAATAGCTACCCAGAACCTCTAATGTCTTTACAGAAAGAAAACGAGTCATGTGAAAAGAATCCAAAGCTTACCTGTGGTGCCAGTGAAGAAGCAGCTCTCAGAGGCTCTGGCCTGCAACAACAGTTCAAGGAAGTCTTTCAGGAAAGGAAGCTCATCTCCGCAACCTGTCCCCCTGGACCATCTCCAACCGGAAGTTTCTGAACACCTCCCTTTTCCCTAGATATCCCAAGGGAGTTCTCTTACACTCCTCAGGTTTAGCAACTGTTGTAGTGAATTGTGTTCCTATGAGAGATTTCTCGAAACCATACAGTTATAGCTTTTTTGATGGTTCTAAAAATCAGAGGGTGGCTGTCTTCAGAGAGAATAAGGGAGGCCTGTAAACAGGCAGGGAGCTACAAAACAAATATCACTCATATAATATAATCTAATTCACATTACTAAAAAGTGTCCAAATCCCTGTTGTCCTGAGGGGGAATCGGTTACATGCAGTCTTGGTCGGTCCTTTTGTGCAAATCTGATGAAAAACCACAGACTCTCTATGGAATTGACTCCATGTCTTTCTAGAATGTGTCCAGCCTTAGGCATTTGATTTTTGCAATGGCCAGTTCTACATCTGAACACGGGGTTGAAATTAAAGTTGCCCTTTGCACTCAAAGGAAGTCTGTGACCAGGTCTCAAAGTGTGGATTTCCCTACCAAAGATGTTGTGGAGCTTTGGCATTGGCTCGTGTGACTCAAATTAGTTTTTGTGAAAAGAAGAAAGTTTCAAAGCACTTTCTGTAAAAGTGTTGTGATTAACGTATCATGGTATCAATTTTTTCCAGTATGTAACACTTTGTGTCTTACCTTGGATAATGCAGTCTATTGACCATGCAAGTTGTCAAACTCTGTTGAAGAGGGCACAAATCAAAGAGTATAAATCATGTGAAATAAGCACATCCTAACTACATGGCCGGCTGATTCAGCATATGTGGGTGTTTTGTGGTTGAATTTGATGTTTCTGGCCTATTGATAGTGGTTATATTTGCTGTGTGGACTCTCTTCCCTTGGGCATTGGGTTAAGATGGTCTAAGCCATTCCCTCTATCCTCTGTAAAATGGCTGCAATGTAGTCTTTTGCTTTGGTAATTTTTCCTGTTATATTGTTTTCTAGTGTTCAATAAGAAAAAAAAACTCTTTGGGATGTGATGTTGGGTTTCTGCTTGTGATGTCGGGTTTCTGCTTGTGATGTCGGGTTTCTGCTCGTGCCCAGCAAGTAGTATGAGAAGGATATCTGTATGCCAATCATAACACATACTCCGTAGAAGCAGAGTAATACACTTCAATGATTGTTGATTCACAGGAAGAGCTTCCACTACAGGGACAGTGGCTTAATTGAAACTTGTTCTGTATGACGTTGCAATGCTACCTTGTCAGCGATGAGAACATGGAAACCTATATATACTTCCAATTGGTATGTTACACAGCATGAAGAGCAGTCCCTTAATATCCAGAATTGTTCCAGACCAAAGGACAAAGGCAATTTCCCACACATATATAAAGTGAATGACACAGGGCATATTGTGGGTACCTCACCATGAACTCAAATTTGTGTAAAAAAAGGGGAAAGATATGGTCCTCAAAGAATACATTTTTAAATGGCATGAGCATTTCCAACTCCCTGCCAATTAAATGCATATCAGAAAGAGTGGTTTTCTGGGCTAGAAGAGATGTGCATGTATGGTCTGGAAGGGATGTATCAGGCCCTAATCATCTGTGGATTTCCTCTTCGGCACCTGCAATAATCTGGAACAAATATACAGGTATGCACTTCATGTCTATGGAATTGTGTTCTCAGAAAGAAAACAAGGGAGAAAAATCTTAGGCAAATTTGGGTCTGGTAACACTGCCAGTTGGGTAAAACTCTAGGGTCAAGGAGACAATGTGCACAAGTGTCCATCTCCTGTCAAAACCAAAGAGTGCCTTCCAGGCTCTAAAAAACACTTTTGTCTCAAGGGCACCTCATATGTGGACCTCAGCTCGCATCTGTACAAGTCAGTCAATGTCCTCAGATACTTGTTGTCATCATAGATCCAGAAAAGGCCTCTGTCAACACATGAGTATTTCACTGTGAGCCAAGCCTCAGAGAGCCAGCCCCTGGGTTTTGAAAGGAGAGGTCACATTTGTGCAGGACTCATGGATCTCTGTCTATCAAAAGTGCTAGCGAACAACCAGGATCTTGAAGTAAGTGTCTTGCACTTCTGTCCTCATAGTAGAGGAGATTTTCAAAAAATGTATGGGGAAGGAATTGCTGACTCCCCAAAAATTCAAATTCATTGGAAGGCATACTATGCTTTGAGTCTCAAATGATAAAAAAAAAAAAAGCTCAAGGTGACTAGGACTAACAAACAAGGATTCAAAATGCAATGTGCCCTTTCTAAGAGACTTTCATAGGCATCTGAATTTTCCGATTTGATTTCAGTCTCCTCATCGAGAACGTGTTTTGAGATTGGTCTCTCTGTTGCTCCTGTACAATAGATATACACCTATCTATTTCAAAGCTCTGCAAATCACTGTTCAGTTCCCTCAATTTTGAAGCTTTTCTCCTTTGTATGTTCTCCATTAATGTTCCCTAACCCATGTCAAGATGAAAGTCACAAAGGCTGGCCAGTTCAATGTTTTGCATATTATCAGGAATCTAGCAGGAATTTTCAAAGGAAGGGCCATCTTGTTTATGAGTCTGAGTCTGTAGCGGTGTCCCTGTCTTCTCATATAGTGTTGTATAATTTTGTATAGAGTGACAAGTGATAAATTTTAGAGGTCCTTAAACTGCATTGCAAAGACAGCAGAATGTTTCCTTATTGTTTTGTCCATGATGGGCAATCTGGTGTAGTGCACTCATAGGCTGGTGTGTTTGATATATTAATTAATGGTGTTTTCTTATCTCTGCTTTAGAATGGTCCATTTCTATGGTCTGTCACTTGAAATGAAGAGAAGCAAACTATCCTCTGCAAATCTACTTAATAAGAGGGGCAAACACATTGGTGGCATTCTGAACATCCAGAGAACGGAAGAAGGAGGGCCTGAATCTCCAATGAGTTCCCCGTGTGCGCCAGTGGGCTGGACTCCCTATATTCTATCATTTTCCTTTGTGAACTACACCTATCAGTAGAGAAATATCCATTAATCTGGCTATGAGTTTCAGCGATAGTAAGATAAAGAACTTGCTGATGAAATATGGTTGAATGCCACATATTTTGTTACAAAAGGAAAGCAGCAGATAACAGGCTCAATGGAAATTCATTTCTCAATTACCTTCACACCACTAGTCAATTTTAAGTTTCCTAAGTCTCCAGAGAAAGGTATTACGGGTTTTCCTTGACTCTAGCTAGTGTTATCCCTTAGTCACTGAGAGAGCACTACTTCAATGCAGGAGGCATGGCAAGTTTCAAAATGAATGGTGTACTATAAATCAGTAAAAAAAAAATGACCTAGAGAGTGTCGTCCAGACGTTCTCATTGTTAGAGCTATTTATGAGGGAAATAGCTACCCAGAACCTCTCATGTCTTTACGCAAAAAAATTGAGTCATGTGAAAAGAATCCAAAGCTTACTTGTGGTGCCAGTGAAGAAGCAACTCTCAGAGGCTCTGGCCTGCAACAACAGTTCAAGGAAGTCTTTCAGGAAAGGAAGCTCATCTCAGCAACCTGTCCCCCTGGACCCTTTCAAACCGGAAGTTGCTGAACCCTTCCCTTTTCCTTATATATCCCAAGGGAGTTCTCTTACACTCCTCAGATCTAGCAACTCTTGTAGTTAATTGTGGTCCTATGAGAGATTTCTCTAAAGCAGACAGTTATAGCTTTTTTGATGGTTCTGAAAATCACAGGGTGGCTGACTTCAGAGAGAATAAGGGAGGCCTGTAAACAGGCAGGGAGCTACAAAACAAATATCACTCATATAATATAATCTAATTCACATTACTAAAAAGTGTCCAAAGCACTGTTGTGCTGAGGTGGAATCGGTTACATGCAATCTTGGTCGGTGCTTTTCTGGAAATCCGATGAAAACCACAGACTGCCCATAGAATTGACTCTATGTGTTTGTAGAATGTGTCCTGCCTTTGACATTTGATTTTTGCCATGGCCATCTCTGCAACTGCACACGGGGTTGAAATTAAAGTTGCCCTTTGCAGTCAAAGGAAGTCTGTGACCAGGACTCATTGTGTGGATTTCCTACCAAAGATGGTGTGGAGCTTTGGCATCGCTCCTGTGACTCAAGTTAGTTTTCGTGAAAAGAAGAAAGTTTCAAAGCATTTTCTGTAAAAGTGTTTTGATTAACGTATCATGGTATCAATTCTTTGCATTATGTGTATTACCTTGGATAATGCAATCTATTGGCCATGCAAGCCGTAAAGCTCTGTTGAAGAGGGCATAATTCAAAGAGTATAATATGTGAAGTAAGCCCATTGTAACTATATGTCCGGTTGATTCAGCATATGTGGGTGTGTTGTGGTTGAACGTGATGTTTCTGGCCTATTGATAGTGGTTATATTTGCTGTGTGGTCCCTCTTCCCTTGGGCGTTGGGTTAAGATGGTCTAAGCCATTCCCTCTATGCTCTGTATAATGGCTGCAATGTAGTCTTTTGCTTTCATAATTTTTAATGTGAAATTGTTTCCAACGGTTGAATAAGGAAAAAAAAATGATTTGGGAAGTGATGTTGGGTTTCTGCTTGTGATGTCGGGTTTCTGCTTGTGCCCAGCAAGTAGTATGAGAAGGATATCTGTATGCCAATCATAACACATACTCTGTAGAAGCAGAGTAATACACTTCAATGATTGTGATTCCACAGGAGGAGCTTCCACTACAGGAACAGGGGCTTAATTGAAACTTGTTCTGTATGACATTGCAATGCTACCTTGTCATCGATGAGAACATGGAAACCTGTATATAGTTCCAATTGGTATGTTACACAGCATGAAGAGCCGTCCCTTAATATCCAGAATGGTTCCAGACCAAAAGACAAAGGCAATTTCCCTCAAATATATAAAGTTAATGACACAGGGCCTATTGTGGGGACCTCACCATGGACTCAAATTTGGGTAAAAGAAGGGGAAAGATATGGTCCTCAAAGAATACATTTTAAAATGGCACGAGCCTTTCTATCTCTCTGCCACATAAATACATATCAGAAAGAGTGGCCTTTCTAGGGTAGAAGAGAGGTGCATGTATGGTCCGGAAGGGATCTTTCAGGCCCTAATCATCTGTGGATTTTCTCTTCGGTACGTGCGTTAGTCTGGAACAAATATACAGGTATAGACTTCAAGTCTATGGAATTGTGTTCTCAGATGCAAAACAATGGAGAAAAATCTTAGGGATATTTGGGTCGGGTAACACTACCATTTGGGTAAAACTCTAGGGTCAAGAAGACAATGTGCACAGTGTCCATCTCCTGTCAAAACCAAAGAGTGCCTTCCAGGCTCTGAAAAACACATTTGTCTCATGGGGACCTCATATCTGGACCTCAGCTCACATATGTACAAGTCAGTCAACGTCCTCAGATACTTGTTGTCATCATAGATCCAGAAAAGGCCTCTGTCAACACATGAGTATTTCACTGTGATCCAAGCCTCAGAGAGCCAGCCCCTGGGCTTTGAAAGGAGAGGTCACATTTGTGCAGGAGTCATGGATCTCAGTCTATCAAAAGTGCTAGGGAACAACCAGGATCTTGAAGTAAGTGTCTTGCACTTCTGTCCTCATAATAGAGAAGATTTTCAAAAAACATATGGGGAAGGTATTGCTGACTCCCCAAAAATTCAACTTCGTTGTAAGGCATACTATGCTTTGAGTCTCAAATGATAAAAATAAGGCTCGAGGTGACTAGGACTAACAAACAAGGATTCAAAATGCAATGTGTCCTTTCTAAGAGACTTTCATAGGCATCTGAATTTTCAGATTTGATTTCAGTCTCC
Source organism: Acomys russatus (assembly GCF_903995435.1). NCBI lineage: Eukaryota > Metazoa > Chordata > Mammalia > Rodentia > Muridae > Acomys > Acomys russatus. The sequence goes on from NC_067143.1 coordinate 17,039,440, forward strand.
TCATCGAGAATGTCTGTTGAGTTTGGTCTCTGTTGCTCCTGTACAATAGATATACCCCTATCTATTTCAAAGCTCTGCATATCACTGTTCAGTTCCCTCAATTTTGAAGCTTTTCTCCTTTGTATGTTCTCCATTAATGTTCCCTTACTCATGTCAAGATGAAAGTCACAAAGGCGGCCCAGTTCAATGTTCTGCATAATATCAGGAATCTAGCAGGAATTTCAAAAGGAAGGGCCATCTTGATATGAGTTTGAGTCTGTAGCGGTCTCCATGTCTTCTCATATAGTGTTGTATTTTTTTTGTATAGATTGAGAAATTATCCATTTTAGAGGTCCTTAAAATGCATTGCAATGTCAAAAGAACGTTTCCTTATTGTTTTGTCCATGATGGGCAATCTGGTGTAGTGCACTCATAGGCTAATGTGTTTGATATATTAGTTAATGGTGTTTTCTTATCTCTGGTTTAGAATGGTCCATTTATATGGTCTGTCACTTGAAATGAAGAGAAGCAAACTATCCTCTGCAAAGCTACTTAATAGGTGGGGCAAACACTTTGGTGGCATTCTGAGTATCCAGAAGAACGGAGGAAGGAGGGTCTGAATTTCTAATGGGTTCCCCGTTTGCTCCAGTGGGCTGGACTCCCAATATTCTATCATTTTCCTTTGTGAACCACACCTATCAGTAGAGAAACATCCATTAATCTGGCTATGAGTTTCAGCGATAGTAAGATAAAGAACTTGGCGATGAAATATGGTTGAACGCCACATATTTTGTTACAAAACGAAAAGCAGCAGATAACAGGCTCAATGGAAATTCATTTCTCAATTACCTTCACACCACTAGTCAATTTTAAGTTCCCTAAGTCTCCAGAGAAAGGTATTATGGGTTTTCCTTGACTCTAGCTAGTGTTATCTCTTAGTCAATGAGAGAGCACAGCTTCAATGCAGGAGGCACGGCAAGTTTCAAAATGAACGGTGTACTATAAATCAGTAAAAAATGACCTAGAGAGTGTCGTCCAGACGTTCTTATTGTTAGAGCTATTCATGAGGGAAATAGCTACCCAGAACCTCTCATGTCTTTACACAAAGAAAACGAGTCATGTGAAAAGAATCCAAAGCTTACCTGTTGTGCCAGTGAAGAAGCAGCTCTCAGAGGCTCTGGCCTGCAACAACAGTTCAAGGAAGTCTTTCAGGAAAGGAAGCTCATCTCGGCAACCTGTCCCCCTGGACCATCTCAAACCGGAAGGTGCTGAACCCTTCACTTTTCCTTAGATATCTCAAGGGAGTCCTCTTACACTCCTCAGGTTTAGCAACTGTTGTAGTTCATTGTGGTCCTATGAGAGATTTCTCTAAAGCAGACAGTTATATCTTTTTATGGTTCTAAAAATCACAGGGTGGCTGACTTCAGAGAGAATAAGGGAGGCCTGTATCTGATCAACTGCACGGAGTCCCGGGACTTTACTGGAGCCAGACTATTAAATCCAGGGAACTATAGGTGGGTAGGTCCCGCAGGGTGCAGACCACAGGTGGGCCTCTCCCGGAGTCAAGTTTCAGTTCATGGAGTCCCTGAACCCACTCTCCAGATGCTCGGACGGAACCCACCTGCGTGCCGCAGCTGGCAGATAAAGCCCGAGTTCAGAGTCCAGGTTGCTACCGGAGCCTCGGGTCTTTGGAAGTTACAGGGAAAGAGGGGAAGCTGCCCTTGGTGCCATCCACCTGTCCCACGCAAATCTGCTGAGGACCCCCATGCCGCGTGGAAACACAGGCAACTGGGCCCACCTAGCTCAGAGATAGTGGCGCCCAGCCTGCGGCGCCATACCCTCCCCACTTTGGAACAGTGCACGGGTTACTGAGCTGCTTGGATCCACCTAGCTCAGAGAGAGGGGCGCCCTGCCTGCCACACCATACCATGCTCACTTTGGAACAGTGCAGGGGATATTGAGGTGCTTGTGTCCGCCTAGCTCAGAGAGAGTGCACACAACCCGTGGCGCCAAACCAGGCACACTTTGGAACAGAGTGCCGGTTACTGAACTCCTTGCGTCCATCTTGCTCAGAGGTAGCAGCGTGCAGTTAGCGGGGCCATACCGGGCCCATATTGGAACAGAGCGCAGGGCCTAAGCCTACAGATCCCAGCAGTTAGAACTTAGTGTGGACACTACACACAGCATCGGCAGGATCTCCCACCCCCTAGGGAAAGACTAGACACCCCAGAGGTGTGTATATGCTGGTTTAAAAGGTGCATTTAGCTCAGTGGGTCTGAGCTGGGCGAGGTCTGAGCTATAGCGCTGCGGGTAGTGCAGACAACTGAGAACATCTTGCCCAATCAGAGCTTGCCAGCACGATCTGAGACCCCATATCAGCAGGCCTGAATCACAACACTAATGTGAAAGGAACCAGTCAGAAGCCTACTTCTGCTGACCCAGCCCAGAGTCTAAGGTGTAGAACAAAGTCTCCAGGAGTGGAAACTAGGTCACCTGCCTGTGTCAGGAGGAAAATTACCTGATCCCTACAGGCAAGAGCACGCGACCAATAATCATTCACCAACTATCCACTCTCAACCAGTGAAGGTCACCAGAAGCTACCTCCCAACATCAGAGACACCAAAATGACAAGAGGACAGTGAAAGAATACAAACAAAAACCAAAACAGTTTTGAATCTCCAGATCCCAACAATCCCAATGAAAGCAACCTGGAGAACCCAAAAGCAATTGAAATACAAGAAAATGACCTCAACTCCTTAGTAAGGAAGATGATAATGGAAGAAAGAGATGAAATCTGTAAACAACTGCGGGAGGAGGCAGCCAAGCAGGTGGAGGACATAAAAGAGTCATATAGAAAGGCACTGGAAGAATTTCAGAAAAATACAAACAGACAGATGAAGGAAATAAAAAAAAAAACACTTCAAGATCTGAGGTCAAAAACGGAATCTATGATAAAGGAACACACAGAAGAAAAATGTGACTGAGAGACCATAGAGAAGAAAGCAGCCAACAAAGAGATGGCCTTCTCAAACAGAATCCAGGAAACGGAGGAGCGAATTTCGGGACTTGAAGATACAATTGTAGAACTTGAATCAACCATCAAGGAAAATACTAAATCAGAAAAGTTCCTAACACAGAACATCCAAGAAATCAAGGACACCATGAAAAGAAGAAACCTGAGAATAATAGGCATTGAGGATAAAGAAGACGCCCAACGCCATGGCCCAGAAAATATCTTCAACCAAATTATACAAGAAAAATTTCCCAATCTGAAGAAAGCGATGCATATGAACATACAAGAGGCCTATAGAACACCAAATAGAATAGATCAGAAAAGAAAATCTTCCCACCATATAATAATCAAAACACAAAGTATACAGACTAAAGAAAAAATTTTAAAAGCTGCAAGGGGAAGAAAACAGAGTAACATACAATGGCAAACCTATCAGAATTACACCTGACTTCTCAGCTGAGACCATGAAAGCCAGAAGGGCATGGACAGAGGTCCTGCAAACCCTAAGAGACCACAGATGCCAGACTAGACTACTGTACCCAGTGAAACTATTAATAACCGTAGATGGAGAAAACAAAATATTTCATGACAGGAAGAAATTCAACCAATACCTATCCACAAATCCAGCATTACAGAAGCTACTAGAAGGAAATCTCCACCACACAGGAATGAGTTACAACCAAAACTACACAGGAAATAGATAACTACACCATGGCAAAATCACAACCTCAAAAACCCTCAACTTAAAAAAACATCAAAATGAAAGGACTTAACAGTCACTGGTCATTAATATCTCTGAACATCAACAGTCTCAATTCTCCAATAAAAAGACATAGACTAACAGAATTGTTGCATAAACAAGACCCAACATTCTCTTGCATCCAAGAAACACATCTCACCAACAAGGACAGACATTGCCTCAGGGTAAAAGGCTGGGCAAAAATATTCCAAGCTAATGGTCACAGGAAGCAAGCAGGGGTAGCCATCCTAATATCCAACAAAATAGACTTTCAACCAAAATTGATCAAAAGAGACGAGGAAGGACACGTCATACTCATCAAGGGTAAAATCAACCAAGATGACATCACAATTCTGAACATCTATGCTCCAAATACAAGGGCACCCACATTTGTAAAAGAACTATTAACAAAGCTTAAACCACTCATTGATTCCAACACATTAATAGTGGGAGACTTCAACACTCCACTTTCACTGAAGGATAGGTCTTTGAAACAGAAACTAAGCCAAGAAATAAAATCACTAACCAACGCCATGAATCAAATGGATCTAACAGATGTGTACAAAACTTTCCACCCAAACACAAAAGACTATACTTTCTTCTCAGCACCCCATAGAACCTTTTCCAAAATTGATCACATAGTAGGTCACAAAGCAAGCCTCAACAGATACAAGAATATTGAAATAATACCTTGTATCTTAACAGATCACCATGGTCTAAGGCTGGACTTCAACAACAACAGAAATAACAAAAAGCCTATTCACACATGGAAACTAAACAACTTTCTACTTAATGACATGTGGGTCATGGAAGAAATAAAGGAAGAAATAAAAGACTTCCTGTAATTCAATGAAAATGATGGAACAACATATCCAAATTTGTGGGACACATTGAAAGCAGTGCTAAGAGGAAAATTCATAGCACTAAGTGCCTTTAAAAAGAAATTGGAAACATCCCACATAATCAACTTAACAACAGAACTGGAAGCCCTAGAAAACAAAAGAAGCAGAATCACCCAAGAGGAGTAGACATCTGGAAATAATCAAACTCAGGGCTGAAAACAATAAATTAGAAATAAAAAGAACAATTCAAAGAATCAACAAAACCAGGAGCTGGTTTTTTGAGAAAATCAACAAAATAGACAGACCATTAGCCAAACTAACTAAAAGGCAGAGGGACAGTATCCAAATCAACAAAATCAGAAATGAAAAGGGAGTCATAACAACAGACACTGAAGAAATACAAAGAATCATAAGATCCTACTTTAAAGGCATATATGCCACAAAATTTGAAAATCTAAGGGAAATGGACATTTTTCTTGATCGATTCCACTTGCCAAAATTGAATCAAGATCAGATAAACAAATTAAATAGGCCTATTTCTCCTATAGAAATAGAAGCAATCATTGATAGTCTCCCAACCAAAAAAAGCCCAAAGCCAGATGGTTTCAGTACAGAATTCTATCAGACCTTCAAAGAGGAGCTAATACCAATACTCTTCAAGCTACTCCAAAAGATAGAATTGGATGGAACATTACCAAATTCTTTCTATGAGGCCACAGTCACGTTGATACCTAAACCTCACAAAGACCCAACAAAAAAAGAGAACTTCAGACCGATTTCTTTTATGAACATTGATGCAAAGATACTCAATAAAATACTCGCAAAACGAATACAAGAACATATCAAAGATGTCATTCATCATGACCAGGTAGGCTTCATTCCAGGCATGCAGGGATGGTTTAATATACGGAAATCCATCAATGTAATCCACCATATAAACAAACTAAAGAAAAAAAAACCACATGTTCATCTCCTTAGATGCAGAAAAAGCATTTGACAAAATCCAACACCCATTCATGTTTAAAGTGTTGGAGAGATCGGGGATACAAGGCACTTATCTAAACATAATAAAGGCTATATACAGCAAGCCAATAGCCAACATCAAATTAAATGGAGAGATACTCAAGGAAATTCCTCTAAAATCAGGGACCAGACAAGGCTGCCCACTTTCTCCATATCTCTTCAATATAGTTCTTGAAGTCCTAACCAGAGCAATAAGACAACACAAGGAGATCAAGGGGATCCAAATGGGAAAGGAAGAAGTCAAACTATCCCTATTTGCAGATGATATGATAGTGTACATAAGTGACCCCCAAAATTACACTAGAGAACTCCTTTAGTTGATAAGCACGTTCAGCAAACTGGCTGGTTACAAAATTAACTCAAAAAAAAATCAGTAGCCTTCCTATACATAAATGACAATCATACAGAGGAAGAAATTAGGAAATCTACACCCTTCACATTAGTCACAAGCAATATAAAATTCCTAGGAGTAATGCTAACCAAGCAAGTGAAAGACTTTTTTGAAAAAAACTTTAAGTCCCTAAAGAAAGAGATTGAAGGTAACTTGAGAAGATGGAGGGATCTCCCCTGTTTGTGCATTGGGAGAATCAACATAGTAAAAATGGCCATTTTACCAAAAGCAATTTACAGATTCAATGCAATCCTTACCAATATACCTACACAATATTTTAAAGACATTGAAAGGTCAATTCTCAACTTTATATGGAAAAACAAAAAACCCAGAATAGCTAAAACAATATAATACAATAAAAGATCCTCAGGAGGAATCTCCATACCTGATCTCAAGCTGTACTATAGAGGAATAGTAATTAAAACAGCATGGTACTGCACAGCAATAGGCTGGTTGATCAATGGAATCAAATTGAAGACCCAGATATGGATCCACACACATATGGTCACCTGATTTTTGACAAAGAAGCCAAATCTATTCAATGGAAAAAGGATAGCATCTTCAACAAATGGTGCTGGTCTAACTGGATTTCTACATGTAGAAAAATGCAATTGGACCCATACTTGTCACCATGTACAAAGCTCAGGTCCAAATGGATTAAAGACCTCAATATAAAACCAGAGACACTAAATCAGTTAGAAGAAAAATTGAGGAAGAGCCTGGAACACACTGGCACTGGAGACAACTTTCTGAACAGAACACCAACAGCCCAGGCCTTAAGGACAACAAATAATAAATGGGACCTCATGAGGCTGAGAAGCTTCTGTAAGGCAGGAGACACTGCCAAAAGAACAAAGCGACAGCCTACAGACTGGGAATTAATCTTCACCAACCCTGCATCTTACAAAGGTCTAATACCCAAACTTTATAAAGAACTCAAGAAATTAAATGCCACCAAACCAAATAATCCAGTTGAGAAATGGGGCTAAGAATTAAACAGAGAATTCTCAACAGAGGAATATCAAATGGCTGAGAAACACTTAAAGAAATGCTCAACATCTCAAGTCATCAGAGAAATGCAAATCAAAACAACTCTGAGATTCCATCTTACACCCATCATAATGGCTAAAATCAAACATTCACGTGACAACACATGCTGGCGAGGATGTGGAGAGAGAGGAACACTCCTTCATTGCTGGTGGGAATGCAAACTAGTACAGCCACTTTGGAAATCTATCTGTTGCTACCTTAGAAAAATGGGAATAGGGCTTCCTCAAGACCCAGCTATCCAACTCCTTGGAATATACCCAGAAGATGCTCCAGCACACAACAAGAAAATTTGTTCAACTATGTTCATAGCAGCCTTATTCATAATAGGCAGAACATGGAAACAGCCTAGGTGTCCATCAGTAGAAAAATGGATAAAGAAACTGTGGTACATATACACTATGGATTACTACTCAGCTATTAAAAACAAGGAATTCCTGAAATTTGTGGACAAATGGATTGAACTAGAAATGATCATAATGAGTGAGCTAACCCAGAAGCAGAGAGACTCAAATGGTATATATTCACTTATAACTGGACACTAGCCCAAGGAGCAGGTCCCATGAAAATCTGCACCTACCAGGAAAGTGGGATAGAGGTGAGAACATCCTATTGAGACTATAGGTTAGAAAAATACAGGGGATAGGGAAGTAGGTGGATCCAGAGGGTCCTAGAAACCTACAAGACAACATTATAATGGGTGGATCTGAGCCCAGGGGTGCTGCTTGATCAAAGGCACCAACCAAGGAAAAAACGTGCAGCCATCATCAAAACCCTACCCAGATCAAACCAAGGGACAGAACATTCTCCACAGTTACGTGGAGACTGGGGACTGACTTTCATAGGATCTCTGGTGCCCCATATTTGGCCATGTCCCTTTGTTGAGGAGGCCCAATGGCACTTGGAGGAAGGATAGCGGACTACCAAGAAGATACTTGATGCCCTAGCACCATATTCAGGGGGAGGAGGTCCCCCTTGGTCACAGTCATAGGGAAGGCGGATTGGGGTGAAAGTGGGAGGGAGGGAGGAATGGGAGGATGTATGTGATGGGATAGAAAATGAGATGTAATATGAATTATTTTATTTTTCAATAAAAATGTGTTAAAAAATAAAATAAAGTGAATGACACAGGGCATATTGTGGGGACCTCACCATGGACACAAATTTGGGTAAAAGAAGAGCAAAGATCTGTTCCTCAAAGAATACATTTTAAAATGGCATGAGCCTTTCTATCTCAATGTCAATTAAATACATATTAGAAAGAGTGGCCTTTCTAGGGTAGAAGAGAGGTGCATGTATGGTCTGGAAGGGATGTATCAGGCCCTAATCATCTGTGGATTTCCTCTTCGGCACGTGTGTTAGTCTGGAACAAATATACAAGTATACACTTCAAGTTTATGGAATTGTGTTCTCAGATGGAAAACAATGGAGAAAAAACGTAGGCAAATTTGGGTCTGGTAACACTGCCAGTTGGGTAAAACTCTAGGGTCGAGGAGACAATGTGCACAAGTGTCCATCTCCTGTCAAAACCAAAGAGTGCCTTACAGGCCCTGAAAAACTCATTTGTCTCAAGGGGACCTCATATCTGGACCTCAGCTCGCATCTGTACAAGTCAGTCAACGTCCTCAGATACTTGTTGTCATCATAGATCCAGAAAAGGCCTCTGTCAACACATGAGTGTTTCAGCTGTGAGCCAAGCCTCAGAGAGCCAGGCCATGGGCTTTGAAAGGAGAGGTCACATTTGTGCAGGAGTCATGGATCTCAGTCTATCCACAGTGCTAGGGAAAAACCACAAATTTGAAGTAGTGTCTTGCACTTCTGTCCTCATAATAGAAAAGATTTTCAAAAAATGTATGGGGAAGGAATTAGTAACTCCCCAAAAATTTAACTTTGTTGGAAGGCGTACTATGCTTTGAGTCTCAAATGATAAAAAAAAAAAAAAAAAAAAAAAAAGGCTCAAAGTAAATAGGACTAACAAACAAGTATTCAAAATGCAATGTGTCCTTTCTAAGAGACTTTCATAGGCATCTGAATTTTCAGATTTGATTTCAGTCTCCTCATTGAGAATGTCCTATGAGCTTGGTCTGTCTGTTGCTCCTGTACAATAGATATACCCCTATCTATTTCAAAGCTCTGCATATCACTGTTCAGTTCCCTTAATTTTGAAGCTTTTCTCCTTTGTATGTTTTCCATTAGTGTTCCCTGACTCATGTCAAGATGAAAGTCACCAAGGCTGGCCAGTTCAATGTTTTGCAGAATATCAGGAATCTAGCAGGAATTTGAAAAGGAAGGGCCATCATGATTATGAGTCTGAGTCTGTAGTGGTCTCCATGTCTTCTCATATAGTGTTGTATTTTTTTGTATAGATTGAGAAGTGATCCATTTTAGAGGTCCTTAAAGTGCATTGCAAAGTCAACAGAACGTTTCCTTATTTTTTTTGTCCATGATGGTCCACCTGGTGTAGTGCATTCATATGCTAGTTTATTTGATATATTAATTAATGGTGTTTTCTTATCTCTGGTTTAGAATGGTCCATTTATATGGTCTGTCACTTGAAATGAAGAGAAGAAAACTGTCCTCTGCAAAGCTACTTAATAGATGAGGCAAACACATTGGAGTCATCCTGAGCATCCACAAGAATGGAAGAAGGAGGGCCTGAATCTCTAATGGCTTCCCTGTATGCTCCAGCAGACAGGACTCCCAATATTCTATCATTTTCCTTTTGGAACCACACCTATCAATAGAGAAATATCCATTAATCTGGCTGTGAGTTTCAGCAATAGTAAGATAAAGAGCATGGTGATGAAATATGGTTGAATGCCATATATTTTGTTACAAAAGGAAAGCAGCAGATAACAGGCTCAATGGAAATTCATTTCTCAATTACCTTCACACCACTAGTCAATTTTAAATTTCCTAAGTCTCCAGAGAAAAGTATTTCGGGTTTCCTTGACTCTAGCTAGTGCTATCCCTTAGTCACTGAGAGAGCACAGCTTCAATGCAGGAGGCACGGCAAGTTTCCAAATGAAAGGTGTACTATAAATCAGTAAAAAATGACCTAGAGAGTGTCGTCCTGACGTTCTTATCGTTAGAGGTATTCATTAGGGAAATAGCTGCTCTGTCACTCTCCTGTCTTTATGCAAAGAAATCGAGTCAAGTGAAAAGAATGCAAAGCTTACCTGTTGTGCCAGTGAAGAAGCAGCTCTCAGAGGCTCTGGCCTGCAACAACAGTTCAAGGAAGTCTTTCAGGAAAGGAAGCTCATCTTGGCAACCTGGCCCCCTGAAACCCTCTCAAACTGGAAGTTGCTGAACTCTCTCCTTTTCCGTAGACATCCCAAGGGAGTTCTCTTACACTCCTCAGGTTTAGCAACTGTTGTAGTTAATTGTGTTCCTATGAGAGATTTCTCTAAAGCAGACAGTTATAGCTTTTTTGATGGTTCTAAAAATCACAGGGTGGCTGACTTCAGAGAGAATAAGAGAGGCCTGTAAACAGGCAGGGCGCTACAAAACTGTCATGTCTCCCTCAGCCAGCAAGAAAGACACAACCACCAAGTTCTTCTCCAAGCAGTTTACTCAAGCTCTTCATGCAAGCAACCCCCCCCCCCTGAATCACCCCTGCCAACCACTAATAAAGCATACTGTCATCCAATCAACTCACACTATGTCTCGCATCCTCATTGGGCCAAGAAGGCGGAACTACCGCCGGCAATGGGCTATGTCCAAATAAGGACTTGTTTGTTCTCTACAGAGGCAGCTCTGGCAGTGTGCCAGGTGCCATGTTAGGGTGCGGTCCGTGGGGGCTCTCAACACTTTCCCTTTTTTGTTTTAGAAACATTACTCATCAGGACTTGAAGGCAACAGGTGAGAGTAGAGATCTGATCTCGGTATGTATGGGCATTTGTTCACACTGCTCTCAAGCAAGCCCTTCACTCCCTGAGTGCCAGACCTAGCTCCATACGTTCCATGGACACTTGCTCACACTGCTCCCAAGCAAACCCTTCATTTGCTGAGTGCCAGACCTGGCCTGGTACCTTTTTCCTGGTGGTGGGGACTGTGATACCAACCCACATGCAATCAGAATTGCTCCCCAGAAGGCCATTAACTGCATACAATGTACCTCCTGTGCAGTGCTTTGCCTCACACCCTGAGCATGGCGAAAAACATTGTGTCAATTCTTCAGGATGGACAACCAGATTTGAGCTGACTGTCCTGCCTCAACTGCTGCAAACGCCTGAGCCATCAGGACCTGAGTGCGATGTTGAGACGTCTTTAAACAACAAATACACCACAGGCATACACCACTCACACCTAAGAATGTAATGCTTATAGCCCCCAAGGCCCGCCCATTCCTTCAGGTGATTGACAGCAGTCACCAGCCAAGTGGAAGTCCATTTGTGAAAGCCAGGTCAACACGGGTGGAATTGATTGTGGTAATTGACAATCGAAGTTCCCTCAGCAGTCCCTCGATGTTGATTGACCAGTTACTTAGAAGATGGATAGAGAGCTGTTTAGATAGATTTGCAGCCTTAGTGAAATTAGCATACTGAATTGAAGTAATACAAATCCCAGGCAATTTCCATTCATAGCCTAGCTGTGCCAGCTGCCATAAGACATCCACCTGTTCCAGGCTGGATTGCCTCCAGCACCATTAGCTGCGGCCTGTTCGGTGGCAAATTCTATCAAGAAAGCCTTCCAATCAAGATACTGACCAGGAGTGAGGCATGCTTAACAAGGCTACTCCAATCGGTGGGTGTCATGCAGTGTCTACTTAAACTCTCTATCTTCGATACCATAAAGGATGCCGAGACACCATAGGCACGTACAGCCTCTGCAAGGGATTTTACTATTTTAAAATGTAGGGGCTCATGGTAGCGATTTCCCTGAGCATCTTGAAACCCTGGAAACCCCAAGGCACTTGCCCTGACCTCTTTCCAAACCTGTGGGCATAAAGACCGACCAACGTTAGTTGGCTCTGGTTTTAGATTAGGCACACTGTAGGGAGGGGGCAAGGCAACTTCCGTCTTAGCCTTGGCCACTCCCCTTCCTTTAACTTCCTCTTTTTCTGGCGTCTCCTTTCTGTACGGAGACAAATCCGGATATAGTCCGGTCCCCTCCATCTTGTTTACTAGTTCCTCAATATCATTCTCTGAACTGGATTCCTCACTAAGCTCGCTTCCTTTACCTGATTTCTCAGATCTTCCTTCCTTCAACTGTTCAAGAGCTTGATTTCCAGCTTCTACTGCCTGACAGCACCTAGTATCTGACAAGCAACTACGGACCAATTTCCATATCGGCCTTACCCTGGCTTTCAAGTCTCCTTGGTCCCAGGCAAAGTCCAAATCCTTACCTAATTTGTTCCAACTTGGGAGGGAAAGGTGGCCAGACACCGCGAACCAAGGGGCCACTGTATCACATTCAGTCAGGAAGGTCTCTAAGGTTTTACTTTTAATCTTAAGTCCCTTTGATTTTAATAATTCTCGGAGGGCAGCGAAAACCAGGTGAGAAGGTGACGCACCCATACTTTCACTATTCCTCCTCACGAGAAACCTTCCGCATTAGCTCCCTTCCGGAGACCTTAGAATTAGCTCCCTTCCGGAGACCTTAGAATTAGCTCCCTTCCGGAGACCTTAGAATTAGCTCCCTTCCGGAGACCTTAGAATTAGCTCCCTTCCGGAGACCTTAGAATTAGCTCCCTTCCGGAGACCTTAGAATTAGCTCCCTTCCGGAGACCTTCCGGAGACTTTAGAACTAGCTCCCTTCCGGCGACATTAGAACTAGCTTCCTTCCGGAGACTTTCCCCTTTTCCAGGGGTCCTAAGCTCCACTTACGGGGAACTTACCTGCAGGCGATCCTTGAGCACTTGGAGTTCTGAACTTAACAGTGGTGGAGTGGACAGCGAGGGTCCTCGTACGCGCCACCACTTGTCGCATCTCACTCAGCCAGCAAGAAAGACGCAACCACCAAGTTCTTCTCCAAGCAGTTTACTAAAGCTCTTCATGCAAGCACCTCCCCTGAATCACCCCCCCCACCGACTAATAAAGCATACTGTCATCCAATCAACTCACACTACGTCTCGCATCCTCATAGGTCCATGACGGTGGAACTACCAAAGGAAATGGATTATGTCCGAACAAGGACTTGTTTGTTCTCTACAGAGGCAGCTCTGGTGGTGTGCCAGGCACCATCTTAGGTTGCGGTCCGTGGGGGCTCTCCACACAAAAAATATATCACTCCCATAATATAATCTAAAACACATTACATTTCTGATTTTGTTGATTTCAATACTGTCTCTCTGCCTTTTAGTTAGTTTAACTAATGGTCTGTCTATCTTGTTGATTTTCTCAAAGAACCAGCTTTTGGTTTTGTTGATTCTTTGGACTGTTTTCTTAGTTTCTAACTTGTTAATTTCAGCCCTGAGTTTGATTATTTCCAGGCGTCTACTCCTCTTGGGTGTTTCTGCTTCTTTTTTTTCTAGGGCTTCCAGTTGTGTGTTAAGATGCTTATGTGCGATGTTTCCAATTTCTTTTAAAGGCACTTAGTGCTATGAATTTTCCTCTTAGCACTGCTTTCAATGTATCCCACAAATTTGGGTATGTTGTTTCTTCATTTTCATTGAATTTCAGAAACTCCTTGATTTCTTTCTTTATTTCTTCCCTGACCCAGGTGTCATTTAGCAGAGACTTGTTTAGTTTCCACGTACGTGTAGGCTTTTTGTTATTTCTGTTGTTGTTGAATTGCAGCCTAAGAGCATGGTGATCTGATAGGATACAAGGTATTATTTCAATCCTCTTGTATCTATTGAGGCTTGCTTTGTGACCTACGATGTGATCAATTTTGGAGAAGGTTCCATGGGGTGCAGAGAAGAAGGTGTATTCTTTCTTGTTTGGGTGAAAGGTTCTGTAGATATCTGTTAGATCCATTTGACCCATGGCATTGTGAGTGAGTTAACCCAGAAGCAGAAAGAATCAAATGGTATATACTCACTTATATCTGCTTACTAGCCCAAGGGGCATGTCCCACAAAAGCCTTCACTTACCAGAAAACTGGGACAGAGGGGAAGGCATCCTATTGGGACTCTAAATGAGAGATGCATGGGAGAACAGCAAAATAAAAGTATCCAGAGGGTCCTAGAAACCTACAAGTAGAACAATATGATAGGCAGATTTGGGCCCAGGGGTCCTGCTCAAACTAAGGCACCAGCCAAGGACAATACAGGAGGTGAACTTTAAACCCCTTCCCAGATCTAGCCAATGATCAGAATATTCTCCACAGTTGAGTGGAGAGTGTGATACGACTTTCTCACATACTCTGGTGCCTCACATTTGACCATGTCCCCTGGAGGGGGAGACCTTGTGGCACTCAGAGGAAGGACAGCAAGTAGCCAAGAAGAGACTTGATACCCTATGAGAATATATAGGGGGAGGTAATCCCCCTCAGGAACAGTCATGGGGAGGGGAATAATGGGAAAATGGGGGTGGAGGAATGGGAGGATACAAGGGATGGGATAAACATTGAGATGTAACAAGAAGAAATTAATAATAAAAAAAAGATATAAAAAAAAAAAAACACACACACATTACAAAAAATGTACCAAGCCCTGTTGTCCTGAGGTGAAATCGGTTACATGCAGTCTTGGTCAGTCCTTTTGTGGAAATCCGATAAAAAACCACAGACTGCCAATGGAATTGACTCTATGTCTTTCTAGAATGTGTCCAGCCTTTGACATTTGATTTTTGCCATGGCCAGCTCTGCATCTGCACAGGGGGTTGAAATTAAAGTTGCCCTTTGCACTCAAAGGAAGTCTGTGACCAGGTCTCAAAGTGTGGATTTCCTACCAAAGATGTTGTGGAGCTTTGGCATTGGCTCCTGTGACTCAAGTTAGTTTTTGTGAAAAGCAGAAAGTTTCAAAGAACTTTCTGTAAAAGTGTTGTGATTAACGTATCATGGTATCAATTCTTTGCAGTATGTATCACTTCATGTCTTACCTTGGGTAATGCAGTCTATTGGCCATGCAAGCCGTCAAACTCTGTGGAAGAGGACATAAATCAAAGAGTATAATCATGTGAAACACATCCTAACTATATGGCCAGTTGATTCAGCATATTTGGGAGTGCTGTGGTTGAACTTGATGTTTCTGGCCTATTGATAGTGGTTATATTTGCTGTGTGTTCCCTCTTCCCTTGGGCTTTGGGTTAAGATGGTCTAAGCCATTCCCTCTATCCTCTGTATAATGGCTGCAATGCAGTCTTTTGCTTTTGTAATTTTTCCTGTGAAATTGTTTCCAAGGGTTGGTTAAGAACAAAAACCATTTGGGAAGTGATGTCGGGTTTCTGCTTGTGTTCAGCAAGTAGTGTGTGAAGGATATCTGTATGCCAATCATAACACATACTCTGTAGAAGCAGAGTAATACACTTCAATCATTGTGTATCCACAGGAAGAGCTTCCACTACAGGGACAGGAGCTTAATTGAAACTTGCTCTGTATGACATTGCAATGCTACCTTGTCAGTGATGAGAACATGGAAACCTATACATAGTACCTCTGTTATGTGACACAGCATGAACAGCGGTCCCTTAATATCCAGAAAGGTTCCAGACCAAAGGACAAAGGAAATTTACCTCACATATATAAAGTGAATGACACAGGGCATATTGTGGGGACCTCACCATGGAAACAAATTTGGGTAAAAGAGGGGAAAGATATGGTCCTCAAAGTATACATTTTAAAATGGCATGAGCATTTCTATCTCCCTGCCAATTAAATACATGTCAGAAAGAGTGGCCTTTCTGGGGTAGAAGAGAGGTACATGTATGGTCTGGAAGGGATGTATCAGGTCCTAATCATCTGTAAATTTTCTCTTCGGTACGTGCATTAGTCTGGAACAAATATACAGGTATACACTTCAAGTCTATGGAATTGTGTTCTCAGATGGAAAACGATGGGAAAAATCTTAGGGAAATTTGGGTCTGGTAACACTGCAATTTGGGAAAATCTCTAGGGAAATGGATACAATGTGCACAAGTGTCCATCTCCCGTCAAAACCAAAGAGTGCCTTCCAGGCTCAGAAAATCTCATTTGTCTCTAGGAGACCTCATATGTGGACCTCAGCTTGCATCTGTACAAGTCAGTCAACGTCCTCAGATACTTGTTGTCATCATAGATCCAGAAAAGGCCTCTGTCAGCACATGAGTGTTTCAGCTGTGAGCTAAGCCTCAGAGAGACAGCCCCTGGGCTTTGAAAGGAGAGCTCACATTTGTGCAGAGTCACGGATCTCAGTCTATCCACAGTGCTAGGGAAAAACCAAGAACTTGAAGTAAGTGTCTTGCACTTCTGTCTCATAATAGAGAAGATTTTCAAAAAATGTATGGGGAAGGAATTGCTGACTCCCCAAAAATTCAACTTCGTTTGAGGGCATACCATGCTTTGAGTCTCAAATGATAAAAAAAAGGCTCAAGGTTAATAGGACAAACAAACAAGGATTCAAAATGCAATGTGTCCTTTCTAAGAGACTTTCATAGGCATCTGAATTTTCAGATTTGATTTCAGTCTCTTCATCGAGAATGTCTTTTGAGATTGGTCTCTCTATTGCTCCTGTACAAAAGATATAACCCTATCTAATTCAAAGCTCTGCATATCACTGTTCAGTTCCCTTAATTTTCAAGGTTTTCGCCTTTGTATGTTCTCCATTAATGTTTGCTTACTCATTTCAAGATGTAAGTCACAAAGGCTGACCAGTTCAATGTTTTGCATAATATCAGGAATCTAGCAGGAATTTGAAAAGGAAGGGCCATCTTGATTATGAGTCTGAGTCTGTAGCAGTCTCCATGTCTTCTCATATGGTGTTGTATTCCTTTGTATAGATTGACAAGTGATCCTTTTAGAGGTCTTTAAAGTGCATTGTAAGGTCAACAGAGCGTTTTCTTATTGTTTTGTCCATGATGGTCAATCTGGTGTAGTCCACTCATAAGCTAGTTTTTTGATATATTAATTAAGGGTGTTATCTTATCTCCAGTTTAGAATGGTCCATTTATATAGTATGTCACTTGAAATGAAGAGAAGAAAACTATTCTCTGCAAAGCTACTTAATAGGTAGGGCAAACACATTGGTGGCATCCTGAGCATACACAAGAACAGAAGAAGGAGGGCCTGAATCTCTAATGGGTTCCCTGTGTTTTCCACTACACTGGACTTCCAATATTCTATCATTTTCCTTTGTGAACCACACCTATCCATAGAGAAATATCCATTAATCTGGCTATGAGTTTCAGCGATAGTAAGATAAAGAGCTTGGCGATGAAATATGGTTGAATGCCATATATTTTGTTACAAAAGGAAAGCAGCAAATAACAGGCTCAACAGAAATTCATTTCTCAATTACCTTCACACCACTAGTCAATTTTAAATTTTCTAAGTCTCTAGAGAAAGGTATTTGAGGTTTTCCTTGACTCTAGCTAGTGTTATCCCTTAGTCACTGAGAGAGCACAGCTTCAATGAAGGA
Organism: Acomys russatus; assembly: GCF_903995435.1. Classification (NCBI taxonomy): domain Eukaryota; kingdom Metazoa; phylum Chordata; class Mammalia; order Rodentia; family Muridae; genus Acomys; species Acomys russatus. The sequence continues at coordinate 17,056,972 of NC_067143.1, forward strand.
GGCAAGGCAACTTTCAAAATGAACTTTGTACTATAAATCAATGAATAATGGCCTAGAGAGTGTCATCCTGATGTTCTTTTCATTAGAGCTATTCATTATGGAAATAGCTGCTTAGCACTTCTCCTGTATTTATGCAAAAAAACGATTCAAGAGGAAAGAATCCAAAGCTTACCTGTTGTGCCAGTGAAGAAGCAGCTCTCAGAGGCTCTGGCCTGCAACAACAGTTCAAGGAAGTCTTTCAGGAAAGGAAGCTCATTTCGGCAACCTAGCCCCCTGAAACCCTCTCTAACTGGAAGTTGCTGAACCCTTCCCTTTTCCGTAGACATCCCAAGGGAGTTCTCTTACACTCCTCAGGTTTAGCAACTGTTGTAGTTAATTGTGGTCCTTTGATAGATTTCTCTAAACCAGACAGTTATAGCTTTTTTGGTGGTGCAAAAAAAATCACAGGGTAGCTGACTTCAGAGGGAATAAGAGAGGCCTGTAAACAGGCAGGGAGCTACAAAACACATATCACTCTCATAGTATAATCTAATTCACATTACTAAAAAATGCACAAAGCCCTGTTGTCCTGAGCTGGAATCGGTTACATGCAGTCTTGTTCTGTTCTTTTGTGGAAATCTGATGAAAAATCCCACACTGCCATTGGAATTGACTCTATGTGTTTCTAGAATGTGTCCAGCCTTTGACTTTTGATTTTGGCATGGACAGCTCAGCATCTGCACACGGGGTTGATATTAAAGTTGCCCTTTGCACTCAAAGGAAGTCTGTGACCAGGTCTCAAAGTGTGGATTTCATAACAAAGATGTTGTGGAGCTTTGGCATTGGCTCGTGTGACTCAAGTTAGTTTTCGTGAAAAGAAGAAAGTTTCAAAGCAGTTTCTGTAAAAGTGTTTTGATTAACGTATCATGGTATCAATTCTTTGCAGTATGTATCACTTCGTGTCTTACCTTGTATAATGCAGTCTATTGGCCATGCAAGCCATCAAACTATGTTGAAAGGGGCATAAATCAAACAGTATAATCATGTGAAGTAAGCACATCCTAACTACATGGCCAGTTTAATCAGCATATATGGGTGTGTCGATGTTTCTGGCCTATTGATAGTGGCTATATTTGTTGTGTGGTCCCTCTTCCCTTGGGCTTTGGGTTAACATGGTCTAAGCCATTCCCTCTATCCTCTGTATAATAGCTACAATGCAGTCCTTGCTTTTGTAATTTTTCCTGTGAAATTGTTCCCAAGCATTGAATAAGAACAAAAACTCATTGGGAAGTGATGTGGGGTTTCTGCTTCTGTCCTGCAAGTAGTGTGTGAAGGATATCTGTATGCCAATCATAACACATACTCTGTAGAAGCAGAGCAATACACTTCAATGATTGTGAATCCACAGGAAGCGCTTCCACTACAGGGACAGGAGCTTAATTGAAACTTGTTCTGTATGACATTGCAATGCTACCTTGTCAGCGATGAGAACAGGGAAACCTATATATTGTTCCAATTGGTATGTTACACAGCATGAACAGTGGTCCCTTAATATCCAGAAAGGTTCCAGACCAAAGTACAATGGCAATTTTCCTCCCATATATAAAGTGAATGACGCAGGGCATATTGTGGGGACCTCACCATCGACACATATTTGGGTAAAAAAAAAGGGGAAAAATATGGTCCTCAAAGAATACATTTTAAAATGGCATGAGCCTTTCTATATCCCTGACAATTAAATACATATCAGAAAGAGTGGCCTTTCTGGGGTAGAAAATAGGTACATGTATGGTCTGGAAGGGATATATCAGGCCCTAATCATCTGTGGATTTCCTCTTCGGCACGTGTGTTAGTCTGGACCAAGTATACATGTGTACGCTTAAAGTCTATCAATTGTGTTTTCATATGGAAAACAATGGGAAAATCTTAGGCAAATTTTTGTCTGGTAACACTGGCAGTTGGGTAAAACTCTAGGGTCAAGGAGACAATGTGCACAAGGGTCCATCTCCCGTCAAAACCAAAGAGTGCCTGCAAAGCTATGAAAACCTCATTTGTCTCAAGGGTACCTCATATATGGACCTCAGCTTGCATCTGTATAAATCAGTCAACGTTCTCAGATACTTGTTCTCATCATAGATCCAGAAAAGCCTCTGTCAACTCATGAGTGTTTCAGCTGTGAGCCAAGCCTCAGAGAGTCAGCCTCTGGGCTTTGAAAGGAGAAGTCAGATTTGTACAGGAGTCATGGATCTCAGTCTATCAACAGTGCTAGGGAAAACCAGAAACTTGAAGTAAGTGTCTTGTACTTCTGTTCTCATAGCAGAGAAGATTTTCAAAAAATGTATGCAGAAAGAATTGCTGACTCTTGAAAAATTCAAATCTGTTTGAATGCATACTATGCTTTGAGTCTCAAATGATAAAAAAAAATGCTCAAGGTTAATAGGACTAACAAACAAGGATTCAAAATGCAATGTGTCCTTTCTGAGAGAATTCATATGCATCTGAATTTTTAGATTTTATTTCAGTCTCGTCATCGAAAATGTCTTATGAGATTAGTCTTCCTATTGCTCCCGTACAATAGATATACCCCTATCTATTTCATATCTCTGCATATCACTATTCAGTTCCATTAATTTTGAAGCTTTTCTCCTTTGTATGTTCTCCATTAGTGTTCCCTTACTCATGTCAAGATGTGATTCACAAAGGCTGGCCAGGTCAACATTTTGCAGAATATGAGTAATGTAGCAGGACTTTGAAAAGGAATGGCCATTGTGAATATGAATCTGCGTCCATAGCGGTCTCTATGTCTTCTCATATAGTGCTGTATTTCTTTGTACAGATTGACAAGTTATCCATTTTAGAGGTCCTTAAAGTGCATTGCAGTGTCAACCGAATGTTTTCTTATTGTTTTGTCCATGATGTGTAATCTTGTGTAGTCCATTCATATGCCAGTTTGTTTCGTATAATAATTAATGGTGTTTTCTTAACTCTGGCTTAGAATGGTCCATTTATACGGTCTGTCACTTGAAATGAAGAGAAGAAAACTGTCCTCTGCAAAGCTACTTAATAGGTATGGCAAACACATTGGTGGTATCCTGAGCACCCACAAGAACGGAAGAAGGAGGGCCTGAATCTCTAATGGGTTTCCTGTGTCCTCCAGTGTACTGGACTTCCAGTATTCTATCATCTTCTTTTGAGAAACACATTTATCAGTAGAGAAATATCCATTAATCTGGCTATGAGTTTCAGCGATTGTAAGATAAAGAGCTTGGCCATGAAATATGGTAGATGCCATATATTTTGTTACAAAAGGAAAGCGGCAGATAACAGGCTCAACGGATATCCATTTCTCAATTACCTTCACCCAGTTAGTCAATTTTAAATTTTCTATGTCTCCAGAGGAAGGTATTTCAGGCTTTCCATGACTCTAGTGTATGTTATCCCTTAGTCACTGAGAATGCACAGCCTCAATGCGGGAGGCATGGCAAGTTTCAAAATGAACCGTGTACTATAAATCAGTAAAAAATGACCTAGTGAGTTTCGTCCTGACGTTCTTATTGTTAGAGCTATTCATTAGAGAAATAGCTACTCAGAACTTCTCCTGTTTTTACACAAAGAAAACTACTCAAGTGAAAAGAATCCAAAGCTTACCTTTTGTGCCAGTGAAGAAGCAGTTTTCAGAGGCTCTGGCCTGCAACAACAATTCAAGGAAGTCTTTCAGGAAAGGAAGCTCATCTCGGCAACCTGGCCCCCTGAAACCCTCTCTAACTGGAAGTTGCTGAACCCTTCCCTTTTGCCTAGACTTCCCAAGGGAGTTCTTTCACACTTCTCAGGTTTAGCAACTGTTGTAGTTAACTGTGGTCCTATGATAGATTTCTCTAAACCGGAGAGTTATAGCTTTTTTGATGGTGCTAAAAATCACAGGGTAGCTGACTTCAGAGGGAATAAGAGAGGCCTGTAAACAAGCAGGGAGCTACAAAACAAATATCACTCTCATAGTATAATCTAATTCACATTACTAAAAAGTGTCCAAAGCCCTGTTGTCCTGAGGTGGTACCACTTACATGCAGTCTTGGTCGGTCCTTTTGTGGAAATCCAATGAAAAACCACAGACTGCCCATAGAATTGACTCTATGTGTTTGTAGAATGTGTCCAGCCTTTGACTTTTGATTTTTGTCATGGCCAGCTCTGCATCTGCACACGGGGTTGAAATTAAAGTTGCCCTTTGCACTCCAAGAAAGTCTGTGACCAGTTTTCGAAGTGTGGATTTCATACCAAAGATGTTGTGGAGCTTTGGCAAGTTAGTTTTCGTGAAAAGAAGAAAGTTTCAAAGCACTTTCTGTAAAAAGTGTTGTGATTAATGTATCATGGTATCAATTCTTTGAAGTATGTATCACTTCGTGTCTTACCTTGGATAATGCAGTCTATTTGCCATGCAAGCCGTCAAACTCTGATGAAGGGGGCATAAATCAAAGAGTATAATCACGAGAAGTAAGCACATCCTAACTACATTGCCAGCTGAATCAGCATGTGTGAGTGTGTTGTGGTTGAACTTGATGTTTCTGGTCTATTCATAGTGGTTATATTTGTTGTGTGTTCCCTCTTCCCTTGGGCTTTGGGTTAAGATGTTCTAAGCCTTTCCCTCTGTCCTCTGTATAATGGCTGCAATGTAGTCTTTGCTTTTGTAATTTTTCCTGTAAAATTTTTTCCAAGTGTTGGATAAGAAAAAAACTCTTTGGAAAGTGATGTTGGGTTTCTGCTTGTGATGTCGGGTTTCTGCTTGTTTCCAGCAAGTAGGGTGTGAAGGATATCTGTATGGCAATCCTAACACATACTCTGTAGAAGCAGAGTAATACACTTCAATGATTGTGATTCCACAGGAAGAACTTCCACTACAGGGACAGGAGCTTAATTGAAACTTGTTCTGTATGACATTGCAATGCTACCTTGTCAGCAATGAGAACATGGAAACCCATGTATAGTTGCACTGATATGTTACACAGCATGACCAGCTTTCCCTTAATATCCAGAAAGGTTCCAGACCAAAGGACAGAGGCAATTTCCCTCCCATACATAAAGTGAATGACGAAGGGCTTATTGTGGGCACCTCACCATGGACACTAATTTGGGTAAAAGAAGTGGAAAGACATTTTCCTCAAAGAATACATTTAAAAATACCATGAGCCTTTCTCTCTCCCTGGTAATAAAAACATATCAGAAAGAGTGGCCTTTCTGGGGTAGAATAGAGGTGCATGTATGGTCTGGAAGGGATGTATCAGGCCCTAATCATCTGTGGATTTCCTCTTCGGCATGTGCGTTAGTGTGAAACAAATATACAGGTATACACTTCAAGTCTATGGAATTGTGCTTTCAGATGGAAAACAATGGAGAAAATCTTAGGCAAATTTGGGTCTGGTAACACTGCCAGTTGGGTAAAACTCTAGGGTCAAGGAGACAATGTGCACAAGTGTCCATCTCCCGACAAACCCAAAGAGTGCCTGCCAGGCTATGAAAACCTTATTTGTCTCAAGGGGACCTCATATCTTGACCTCAGCCCGCATCTGTACAAGTCAGTCAACGTCCTCAGATACTTGTTGTCATCATAGATCCAGAAAAGGCCTCTGTCAACACATGAGTGTTTCTGTGTGAGCCAAGCCTCAGAGAGCCAGCCCCTGGGCTTTGAAAGGAGAGATCAGATTTGTGCAGGAATCATGGATCTCAGTCTATCAAAAGTGCTAGGGAAAAACCAGGGACTTGAAGTATGTGTCTTGCCCTTCTGTTCTCTTAATAGATAAGATTTATAAAAAAAAAATAAATGGGGAAGGAATTGCTGACACCCCAAAAATTCAAATCTGTTTGAATGCGTAGTATGCTTTGAGTCTCAAATGATGAAAAAAAAAAAAAAAAAAAAAAAAAAAAAAAAAGGTCAAGGTTAACAGAGCTAACAATCAAGGATTCAAAATACAATGTGTCCTTTCTAAGAGAGTTTTCATAGGCATCTGAATTTTCAGATTTCATTTCATTCACTTTATTGAGAGTGTCTTATGAGATTGGTCTGACTGTTGCTCCTGTACAATAGATATACCCCTGTCGATTTCAAAGCTCTGATTATCACTGTTCAGTTCCCTTAATTTTGAAGCTTTTCTTTTTTGTTTGTTCTCCATTAGTGTTCCCTTACTCATGTCAAGTTGTGAGTCACAAAGGCTGGCCAGTTCAATGTTTTGCAGAATATCAGGAATCTAGCAGGAATTTGAAAAGGAAGGGCCGTTTTGATTATGAGTCTGAGTCTGTAGCAGTCTCTATGTCTTCTCATATAGTGTTGTAATTCTTTGTATAGATTGATAAGTGATCCATTTTAGAGGTCCTTAAATTGCTTTGCAATATCAACAGAATATTTCCTAATTGTTTTGCCCATGATGGGCAATCTGGGGTAGTGCATTCATATGCTAGTTTGTTTGGTATAATAATTAATGGTGTTTTCTTAACTCTGGTTTAGAATGGTCCATTTATACCATCTGTCACTTGAAATGAAGTGAAGAAAACTGTCCTCTGCAAAGCTACTTAATAGGTGGGGCAAACACATTGGTGGCATCCTGAGCATCCATAAAAATGGAAGAAGGAGGGCCTGAACCTCTAATGGGTTTCCTGTGTGCTCCAGTGGACTGCACTCCCAATATTTTATCTTTTTCCTTTGTGAGCCACACCTATCAGTAGAGAAATATCTATTAATCTGGCTATGAGTTTCAGCAATAGTAAGATAAACAGCTTGGAGATGAAATATGGTTGAACGCCATATATTTTATTACAAAAGGAAAGCGGCAGATAAAAGGCTCAATGGAAATTCATTTCTCAATTACCTTCACCCTACTAGTCCATTTAAAATTTCCTAAGTCTCCAGAGAAAGGTATTTCTGGCTTTCCTTTACTCCAGCTTGTGTTATCCATTAGTCACTGAGAGAGCACAGCTTCAATGCAGGAGGCACAGTAAATTTCAAAATGAACGGTGTACTATAAATCAATGAAAAATGGCCTAGAGTGTGTCATCCTGACATTCCTATTGTTAGAGCTGTTCATTAGGGAAATAGCCTTTCAGAACTTCTCCTGTCTTTACACAAAGAAAACGAGTCAAGTGAAAAGAATCTAAAGCTCACCTGTTGTGCCAGTGAAGAAGCAGCTCTCAGAGCCTCTGGCCTGCAAGAACAATTCAAGGAAGTCTTTCAGGAAAGGAAGCTCATCTCGACAACCTGTCCCCCTGAAACCCTCTCAAACTGGAAGTTGCTGAAAGCTTCTTTTTTCCCTAGACATCCCAATGTATTTCTTTTTCACTCCTCAGGTTTAGCAACTGTTATAGTTAATTGTGATACTATGACAGATTTCTCTAAAGCAGACATTTATTGCCTTTTTGATGGTGCTAAAATTCACAGGGTAGCTGACTTCAGAGGGAATATGGGAGGCCTGTAAACAGGCAGTTAGCTATGAAATAAATACCATTCTCACAGTACAATATAATTTATGTTACTAAAATATGTACAAAGCCATATTGTACTCAGGCTTCTTTTTCAAACCAGTTCTAGTCTGCATCAGTCGGTTGGTCCTTCTTATTTCAACATCCATCATTTTAGACTCACTTTGTTGCCAATTATTGGAGGCACCCTGCATTTTTGGAAGTAAAATGCAAGCGATTGACACTTACCTCAGGGCTAGGATGCAGCTCTGAGGTGTAAGACAGTATGCCAGAAGACTGCAAGACAACAGCAAAGACAATGACATGAGGATTGTGTTGTGCACCATCTCCAAGCCCAGGTGTAGAAATTCACACAAAGTACATTTTGGTGGCCATTCAAGTCCCAAAACCAGATGTGTACCAGGCTTGCCAAGGTTCTCTCCTTTGCATAAGAGGCCTTTTTGTTCTTAGGACCACCATAACTCTCTCTTTAGAATGCATGAAGGGGAAGTGGGCCATGATGCCCCTGTTCTCTTTTATGGGCCTCAGTGTAATCCTATTGAGCATCATTTTTATGTCACCACCTCTCATCTTGACATTAGGTTTTCATTTTTAACCCAGGCCTCCACCGATTGTTGCTACACATGCTATTTTTATAAACCTTTAACACCGACACTTATTAGACCCAAAAACAGTCACTTAGCATCCAGATTGAGGACACTTATCCAAGGAGAATCATGCCTGATATTTCTTGTCTTAATGATGTACTTGCCTTTGTGATGGAGAACCTTGTAGTTGGAATGAAAAAGAATGGTTGTAGCACACGTGCACATCCATTCCTTTCTAAAAAGTTTGTCATTGGAATTTGTGGATAGTCCCTCTTTCCTCATGGTCATGGGTACATATCAGTGATAGTTGCTGTCTTTACTAGAAGCCAAGCATATACATTAAGTGGTGGATACATATTTGCCATAGCCATGGAGGGTAGAATTCCAATTGAACTCTTCTTGTGCTCATTGCTTTCCCTTTTTATTTAGACAGAGGACATATCTGACTACCATATGGAAATCTTGGGGAATGGATGCTTACTGAGATCCTCATATGACTTTGTGAAGGTCACATAATGGCAACTATGTATAATAGACACAGGTTGGCTCTGGTATTTTATATGCATTAGAAAACCCTCAGGAGAATATCACTTGTCGCAAAGGGTCTAAATGTAATTTTTTTAGGACTGTGGTGGAAAAGTAGTTACAAAATTCTATCCACCTGTATGAACTGCATCTGATCTATAGGGGGAGACCATGTACTTAAATGAAACTACAGACTGCTGGATCTTGATGTATGTAGGTGAGTGGTATCCCAAACTCTGCAGACCACTGTTTGACCTAGTGCCAGACAAGCAATAGCCCACATTTCATAAACCCACTTCCCAGACTCTCGAATGGAATCCATATGCAAGCTGCAGCCAGCATATAAAGCACAAACTCTCTCTGTAGGGATGTGTGATTCTGGAGCCTCTGGTCTGAGAAGTCTCAGGGAATAGGGTGAAACTGCCCTTGGATCCCTCTGCCCAACCACGTCAAACTATAGATGTCATCCACCCAGGCCTAGAGGAAATGCAGGCAGTGGGCGCCACCAAAACCAGCTAGAGTTGGCATGCAAGTGGAGGGATGTCCTTGGCCCAATTTAAAGCCAGACACAATGGACTGAGCCTGCAAACAGGGGCAGTTAGAATCCTGCTTGGACTGCTCCCACAGGACCAGCAGGACCTCACACACTATCAGGAGATGTGGGGTGTGCCTGCAATGTCTAATCCCTGACCTAGAGGGATCACTGAGCATCCAGGCTTACAGGGTCATGGAAAGTACAGGCACCTTGGAACCCGCCAGTGACATGAAACCTTATATAATGGAAGAAATGAATAAAATCTGTAAACAACTGTAGGAGGAGGCCAATAAGAAGGCTGAAGATTTAAAAGAGTCATATAAAGAGACACTAGAAGAATTTCAGAAAAATGCAAATAACCAGATGAAGGAAATTATTAAAACAGGTCAAGACCTGAAGATAAAAAATGAAGCTATGGTAAATGAACACACAGAAGAAAAATGGGATCAAGATGCATCAAAGAAGAAAGCAAGCACCTCAGAGGTGACTTTATCTAACAGAATGCAAGAAATGGAGGAACAAATATCGGGACTTGAATATACAAACATAGAACTCGAAACAACCATCAAAGAAAATGCTAAATCTGAAAAGTTCCTGACACAGAACACCTAAGAAATCAAGGACACACTGAAAAGTCGAAACTTGAGAATAATAGGTATTGAGGAAAGAGAGGACACCTGACTCCACAGCCCAGAAAATATCTTCAACAGAATAATAAATTTCCCCAATTTGAAGAAGGAGATGCATATGAGCATACAAGAGGCCTACAGAACACCACATAGAATAGACCAGAAAAGAAAATCTTCCTACCACATAATAATAAAAACACAAAATATACAAAACAGGAAAAAATATTAAAAATAGCAAGAGAAAAAGTGTGAGTAACGTACGATTGCAAACCTATCAGAATTACTCCCGACTTCTCAGCAGAAACCATGAAAGCCAGAAGTGCCTAGACAGAGGTCTTGCAAACTCTAAGAGAACATAGATGGCAGGCAAGATTACTATATCCAGCAACACTATCAAAAACCATTTACAGAGAAAACAAGATTTTCCATAACAAAAACAAATTCAAACAGTACCTAGCCACAAATCTGGCTTTACAGAAGTTACTAGAAGGAAAACTCCACCCCAAAGGGTCAAATTACAAGCAAAACTACATAGGAAATAAATAACTACACCATCCAAAATCTCAACTGTAACAAATAGCAAAAATGAAGGAACTTATCAGTCACTAGTCATTAATATCTCTCAACATCAATGGTCTCAATTCTCCAATAAGAAGACACAGAGTAACTGTGTGGATGCATAAACACGACTCTACATTCTTCTGCATTCAAGAAACACATCTCAACCACAATGACAGATATTGCCTCAGAGTAAAAGTTTGGAGAAAAATATTTCAAGGAAATGGTCACAAGAAGCAAGCTGGGATAGCCATTCTAATATCTAACAAAATAGACTTTGAACCAAAATTAATCAAAAGGGGTGAGCAAGGACACTTTATACTCATCAAAGGTAAAGTCAACCAAGAAGACATCACAATTTTGAACATCTATGTTCCTAATACAAGGGCACCCACATTTGTAAAAGAGCTATTAACAAAGCTTAAACCACTCATCGATCCCCACCCATTAATAGTGGGAGACTTCAACACCCCACTTCACTCAAGGATAGGTCTTTGAATCAAAAACTAAGCTGGGAAATAACTTCATTAACCAATGTCATGAATCAAATGGATCTAACAGATGTCTACAGAACTTTTCACCCAAAAGCAAAAGGTTATACCTTCTTCTCAGCACCCTGTGGAATGTACTCTAAAATTGATCACATAATAGGTCATGAAGCAAGCCTCAACAGATACAAGAAGATTAAAATAATACTTGTATCCTATCAGATCACAAGGGTCTAAGGCTGGACTTCAACAACAACAACAACAACAGAAATAACAAAAAGCCTACACACACATGAAAACTAAACAACTCTCTACTTAATGAGACCTGGGTCAAGGAATAAATAAAGGAAGAAATAAAGAACTTCCTGAAATTCAATGAAAATGAAGGAACAACATACCTAAATTTGTGGGACACAATGAAGGCAGTGCTAAGAGGAAAATTCATAGCACCAAGTGACTTTAAAAAGAAAATGGAAACACCCCACATAAACAACTTAATGACACATTGGGTAACCCTAGAAAAAAAGAAGCAGAAACACCCAGGAGGAGTAGACGTCTGGAAATAATCAAACTCAGGGCTGAAATCAATAAATTAGAAATAAAGAGGACAATTCAAAGAATCAACAAAACCAAGAGCTGGTTCTTTGAGAAAATTAACAAGATAGACAAACTGTTAGCAAAACTAACTAAAAGACAGAGAAACACTATCCAAATCAACAAAATCAGAAATGAAAAGGGAGACATAACAACAGACACCAAAGAAACACAAAGAATCTTATAAACCTACTTTAAAGGCGTTTGTGCCACAAAATTTGAAAATCTAAGGGAAATGGACAATTTTTCTCGACTGATTCTATTTGCCAAAATTGAATCAAGTGCAGATAAAAAAATTAAATAGTCCTATTTTGCCTATAGAAATAGAAGCAATCACTGATAGTCTCCCAACCTTAAAAAGCCCAGGGCTTCAGAGCAGAATTCTACCAGTCCTTCAAAGAGGATCTAATACCAATACTCTTCAAGCTATTCTGAAAGATAGAAATGGATGGAACATTACCAAGTTCTATGATGCCATAATCATGTTGATACTTAAACCCCACAAAGACCCCACCAAAAAAGGGAATTTCAGACCAATTTCTCTAATGAACATTGATGCAAAAATACACAATAAAATACTCACAAAACGAATACAAGAACATATCAAAGACATCATTCACCATGACCAGGTACGCTTCATTCCAGGCATGCAGGGATGGTTTAACATACAGAAATTTATCAATGTAATCAACTATGTAAACAAACTGAAAGAGAAAACCCACATGATCATCTCCTTAGATGCAGAAAAAGCATTTGACAAAATCCAACACCCATTCATGTTTAAAGTTCTGGAGAGATCAGGAATACAAGGCACATACCTAAACATAATAAAGCCTATGTACAGCAAGCCAATAGCCAACATTAAATTAAATAGAGAGATACTCATGGAAATCCATCTAAAACTGGGAACCAGACAAGGCTGTCCACTTTCTCCATACCTCTTCAATATAGTTCTTGAAGTTCTAGCGAGAGCAATAAGATATCAAAAGGAGATCAAGGGGATCAAAATGGGAAAGGAAGAAGTCAAATTACCCCTATTAGCAGATGATATAATAGTGTATATAAGTGACCCCCAAAATTCCACCAGAGAACCTCTACAGCTGAGAAATACCTTCAGCTAATTGGCTGGATACAAAATTAACTCAAAAAAGTCAGTAGCTTTCCTATATACAAATGACAAACATATAGAGGAAGAAATTAGGAAAACTACACCCTTCACAATAGCCACAAGCAATATAAAATATCTAGGAGGAACTCTAACTAAGCAAGTGAAGGACTTATTTGAAAAAAACTTTAAATCTCTGAAGAAAGATTGAAGATGACATCAGAAGATGAAGCAGTCTACCTTGTTCATGGATCTGGAGAATTAACAGAGTAAAAATGGCCATCTTACCAAAATCAATTTACAGATTCAATGCAATCCCTAACAAAATACCTACAAAATATTTTGAAGATATTGAAAGATCAATTCTCAACTTCATATGGAGAAACAAAAATCTACAGAACAGCATAAACAATCCTATACAATAAAAGATCCTCTGGAGGAATCTCTACACACAATCTCAAGCTGTACTATAGAACAACAGTAATTAAAACAGAATGGTACAGCCACAGCAATAGGCTGGTGGATCAATGGAATTGAATTGAAGACACACAGAATAATCTACACACATTGGGTCACTTGATTTCTTACAAAGAAGCCAAATCTGTTCAATGGAAAAACAATAACATTTTCAACAAATGGTGCTGGTCTAAATGGATGTCTACATGTAGAAAAATGCAATTAGACCCCTATTTGTCACCATGCACAAAATTCAAGTCCAAGTGGATCAAACACCTCAACATAAAATGGAGACACTAAGTCAGTTAGAAGAAAAAGTGGGGAAGAGCCAGGAACATATTGACACAGGAGACAACTTCCTGAACAGAACACCAACAGCCCAGGCCTTAAGGTCAACAATTAATAAATAGGACCTCATGATGCTGAGAAGCTTCTGTAAGGCAGGAGATACTGTCAAAAGAACAAAGCGACAGCCTACAGACTGGGAAAAGATCTTCAACAACTCTTAATCTGATAAAGGTCTAATATCTAAAATATATAAAGAACTCAAGAAATTAAACATTACCAAACCAAATAACCCAATTGAGAAACAGGACTCAGAACTAAACAGAGAATTTTTAACATAGGAATATCAAATGGCTGAGAAACACTTAAAGGAATGTTCAACCTCCTTAGTCACCAAGGAAATGCAAATGAAAATGACACTGAGATTCCATCTTACACCCATCAGAATGGCTAAGATCAATAACTCAAGTGACAACACATGTTGGCGAGAATGTCGACAGAGAGGAACACTCCTTCACTGCTGGTGGGAATGCAAACTACTACAACCACTTTGGAAATCTATCTGGATCTTTCTCAGAAAAATGTGAATAGGGCTTCCTGGATACCCAGCTGTTCCACTCCTTGGAATATACCCAGAAAATGCTCTACCACACAACTGGGACATATGCTCAACCATTTTCATAGCTACCTTAAACATAATAGCCAGAATATGGAAACAGCCTAGGTGTCCCTCAGTAGAAGAATGGATAAAGAAACCGTGGTACATTTACATGATGGAATACTATTCAGCTATTAAAAACAAAGAATTCCCAAAATTTGTGGACAAATGAATTGAACTAGAAATTATAAAAATGAGTGAGTTCACCCAGAAGCAAAAAGAGACAAATGGTATATACTCATTTATATCAAGACACTAGCACAAGGTGCATGTTCCAAGAAAGACTTTACTTACCAGGAAAGTGGGTCAGAGGGGAGAACATCCTATTGGGATTTTAGGTGAGGGTAGCATGTGAGAATGGGGAAATAGAAGGATCCAGAGGGTCCTAGAAAACTACAAGAAGAACATTATGATGGGTGGATCTGGGTCCTGGGGTCCTGCTCAAATTATGGCACCAGCCATGGAAAACATAGGTAGTAAACTTTGAAACCCTACCCAGACCTAGCCGAAGGACATGACATTCTCCACCCTTGAGTGGAGAGAGAGGTCTAACTTTCATACAAACTCTGGTGCCCCATTTTTGAGCACATTCCCTTGATGGGGAAACCTGGTGACATTCAGAAGAAGGATAACAGGTCACCAAGAAGAGACTCAATACCCTATGAGCATACACAGAGGGAGGAAGTCCCACTTAGTCACAGACATAGGGGACGAGAGTAAGCGGGAAGTGGGAGGGAGAGAGGAATGGGAGGATACAAGGGATGGACTAACAACTGAGATGTAATATGAATAAATTAATGAAATAATAATAAAAAGAACCATGGGAAATTCTTTTCCACGTTTTCCTTAGCCTTCCGGATCAGAGTCCCCTTAGGAACATCAAGTATCATGGAGAACTTTGCAACAGATTCAATGTCCTGCCAAGACCCTGCACTAAAATGTTTTCAAGGGTTTCTGACTTTCCCACATTAATGTTCACTGTGTCTCATAGGATTGGTATAAGCAAGATTATGTCTGCTGTGTCCAGTGTCCCCATGTGTGCCTGTGCTTCCTGTTGGGTTGCAGAATGGACTCAAAGTAGAGATAATAGAAACACCCTCAAGGCTATCCATTGCATCAGAAGAACACCTGAAACTTAAATGTATCCCTAGATCCAATTTCCCTGAGAACGATCTTCCCAGTGCAAATTGCTCACCTAGACAAATACTGGGTATATGTTATGTCAAACATCACTATGCTGAAGATATTGAGACTATGATAATTTTGAGCATGTAAATCTCTGGTCGTACCATTCAAAGTTGGACTCACCTGACAACAAGTACAGAAGGGATAGATTTTCCCATAATTGCATTGCAAGCAATGAGGAAAAAGGATCATGACTGGTGTCCCTCTAAATATCTCCCTCTATCCAGGCATAGTTGCTAAGATCTCAGTAAAATTTAATTCCTGCAAGCCAGAATAATTTTATTTTCTGCCCAGGAAAGTGAGGATTCTGTATCAAAACAGGTCTAGTTTTCTTCAATGTGTGGGTCCTTCTTGTTTCAACATTCCTCATTTCAGACTCGATTTGCTGCCAATTAGTGGAGGCACACTGCATTTTAGGAAGTGAAATGCAAGAGATTGACACTTACCTCAGGGCTGCGGGCAGCTAGGAGGCCAAAGATGGCATGCCAGAAGACTGCAAGACATGAGAAAGGACAAGGACATGAGGGGTGTGTTGGGGAGCATCGCCAAGCCCAGGGTTAGAAATTCACCAGAGGTGTATTTCATTGGCTATTAAAGGCTTTAAACCAGATGGGCACCAGCTGTACCAAGCTTCTCTCCTTTGAAAAGAGGCATTGGGAACCTTAGGACCACCATAACTTTCCCTTGAGAATGCAAGAAGGAGAAGAAGGACATGATGCCCTCGGTCTCTTTTCTGGGCCTCAGCTAATTCCCATTGAGTACGATTTTAATGTCGTCACCTCACTTCGCGACATTAGGTTTTCATCATTGACCCAGGGCTACATGGATTGTTGCTACGCATGCTATTTTTATAATCCTGTAAAACTGATACTTGCCAGACCAAACAACAGTCCCTTAGAATCCAGATGGAGACATTCACCCAAGAAGAATCGTGCCTGATACTGCTTTTCATCACACTATACTGACTACTGTGATAAAGAACCTTGTGGGTGGAGTGAAAGATAAATGTGGCAAGACATGTACACAACCATTTCTACTTTAAAATATTTAAGGTCATTGGAATTTGAGAAATATCCTTCTGGCCTCCTGCCTGTAGGTGCATATCAGTAATAGTTGCTGTCTCTACTAGAGGCCAAGAATAGACGTTAACTGGTGGATACAAATTTGACATTGCCATAGAATGTAGAATTCCAATTGAACTCTTCTGGTGCTCATTGCTTTCTCTTTCCATTCAGAGAGTGGCCATATCTGACTACCATATGGAAATCCTGGGGAATGGGTCCTCATATGACTTGGTGAAGGTCAATTAATGGCAACTATGTAGACGGGACACAGTACACTTTTGGTATCCTTAACGTATTAGAAAAACCTCAAGAGAACATCCCTTTTTGCAAAGGGTCTAAATAACCTTCTTTAGAACTCTGGTGGATTCTTATCCAGGTTTTCCTCAAACTTCAAGGTCAGAGTCCACAAAGGTACATCAAGTATCATGGAGGCCTTTGACATAGCTTCAATATCTTGCCAAGGCCCTGCACTGAAATGTTCTCAACTGTTTCTGACTCTCCTACAGGGATGTTCATTTTGTCTCACCAGATTGTTAAATGTAAGAATTGTCTGACATACCCAATGACCCCAAGCAGGCTTGTGCTTCCTTTATGATTACAGAATAACGGCAAAGTCGAGATGATAGAAACACCCTCAAGGCTTTTCAGTGCATCAGAAGAACAACTGAATCTTGAATCTATACAGAGGTCCAATTTCCCTGAGAACGATCTTCCCAGTACAAAAAGCGCACCTAGCCAAATGATGGCGATATCTTATGTCAAACATCGCTATGCTATAGAAATTGAGACTAAGGTAATTTTGAGCACCTAAATATCTATGTATTCTCTTCAAAGGTGCCTCGCCTAAAAACCACTACTGAATGGATACACTTTTTCCCATAATCCCACATTAAGCAATGAGGAAAAGGGATCATGCCTAGTGTCCCTCTCAATATCTCCCTATCTCCAAACACAGCTGATAAGATCTCAGTAAAATGTAATTCCTGTGACCCAGCATAATTTGATATTCTGGCCAGGAAAGCAAGGCTTCTGTCACAATCCCGTTCTAGTCTTCATCAAAGTGCGGGTCCATCTTATTTCAACATTCATCATTTCACACTAGACTTGTTGCCAATTAATGGAGGCACACTGGATTTTAGAAAATCAAATGCAAGAGATTGACACATAGCTAGGAGCTGTGAATCAGCTGTAAGGCCTAAGATGGTTTGCCAGAAAACTGCAACACAACATCAAATCAAATACATGAGAAGTTTGTTGGGGAGTGTCACCAAGCCCAGGGGTAGAAATTCACCATAGGTGCATTTTGGTGGCCATTCAATGTTCAAAGCAAGACTTGACCAGAAGTGCCAAGGTTCTCGCCTTTGAATAAGAGGCCTTGGGGACCTTAATTAGTACGACTATAACTCTCTTTTAAGAGTGCATCAAGAAGTGGGCCATGATGCCCCCATTCTCTTTTCTGGGCCTCAGCACATTCTGATTGAGTATGATTTTTATGACATCACCTCTCTTCATGACATTAGGTTTTCATCATTGACCCAGGCCACTACCCATTGTTGCTATGTATCCTATTTTTATAATACTGTAAACACTGACACACACCAGACCCAACAACAGTCCCTTAGAATCTGCTTGGAAATACCTATCCAAGGAGAATCAAGCCCAGTATTTCTTGTCATCATGCTGTGTTGGCTGGCAAATGTGATGGAGAACCTTGTGGGTGGAATGAAAGAGATTGGTGGTAGGACACACGTATGCCCATTCCTTTCTAAAATTATTGAAGTTCATTGGAATTTCAGAAAGATCTTTCTGGCCTCCTGCCTGTGGGTGCATATCAGTGATAGTTGCTGTCTCCACTAGAGGCCAAGTAGAGACATTAGGTGGTTGATACAAATTTGCCATGAAAGGAAAAGACATATCTTAGTAAAATAGGGAAATCGTAGGGAATGGGACATCATATGACTTGGTGAAGGTCAACTAATGGCAACCGTGTAGAAAGGTCACGATACTCTTCTGGTATCCTATATGCATTAGAAAACCTCAAGAGAACATCCCTTTTTGCAAAGGGTCAAAATAACCTTCTTCAGAACTCTGGTGCAGCGATGTTCATTTTGTCACACCAGATTGTTGAATGCAAGAATTGTCTGACATACCCAATTACCCCAAACAGGCTTGTGCTTCCCTTATGATTACATAATGATGGCAAAGTCGAGATGATAGAAACACCCTCAAGGCTTTTCAGTGCATCAGAAGAACACCTGAATCTTGAACCTATACAGAGGTCCAATTTCCCTGAGAACGATACTCCCAGTGCCAAATGCTCACCTAGCCAAATGATAGCCATATAATTAGTCAAACATAGCTATGCTGTAGAAATTGATACTAAGGTCATTTTTCGTACCTAAATATCGAGGTATTCCATGCAAAGGTGGCTCCCCCGGGGACCACTACCGAATGGATACACTTTTTCCCTTAATCCCATTTTACGCAATGAGGAAAATGGATCATTTCAGATTAGCCTTGTTGCCAATTAATGGAGACACAGTACATTTAAAAAGTCAAATGCAAGAGATTGACTCTTACCTCGAAGCTGTGATTCAGCTGTGAGGTCTAAGATGGTTTGCCAGAAGACTGCAAGACAACAGCAAAGACAAGGACAAGAGAAGTGTGCTGGGCAGTATCACCAAGGCCAGAGTTAGAAGTACAACAGAGGAGCATTTTGGTGGGCATTTAAGGTTCAAAGTCAGATGGGCACCAGAAGTGCCAAGGTTCTCTCCTTTGAATAAGAGGCCTTGGGGACATTAGGACCACTATAACCCTCTCTTGAGAGTGCATCAGGAAGTGGAACATGAAGCCCCCGTTGTCTTTTCTGGGCCTCAGTGTATTCCCATTGAGTATGATTTTTATGTCATCACCTCTCTTCATGACATTAGGTTTTCATCATTGACCCAGGCCTCCACCGACTGTTGCTTTGCATCCTGTTTTTATAATCCTGTAAAACTGACACTTACCAGACCCAACAACAGTCCCTTAGAATCCTGATTGGAGACACTTATCCAAGGAGAATCAAGCCAAATACTTCTTGTCATCACGCTGTGCTGCCGACTGTGATGGAGAACCTTGTGGTTGGAATGAAAGAGAATGTTTGTAGGACACATGCATGCCCATTCCTTGCTAAAATTATTGAAGTTCATTGGAATTTCAGAAAGACCTTTCTGGCCTCCTGCTCATGGGTGCATATCAGTAATAGTTGCTTTCTCTATTAGAGGCCAAGCAGAGACATTAAGCGGTTGATACAAATTTGCCATTGCCATGGATGTTAGAATTCCAGTTAAACTCTTTTGGTACTCATTGCTTTCCCTTTCCATTAAAGAAAAGATATATTTGAGTACAATAGGGATACAGTAGAGAATGGGACCTCATATGACTTGGTGAAGGTCAACTAATGGCAACCATATAGAAAGCTCATCATGTTGTGCTGCCAACTGTGATGGAGAACCTTGTGGGTGGAATGGAAGAGAATGTTGGTAGGACACATGCATGCCCATGCCTTGCTAAAATTATTGAAGTTCATTGGAATTTCAGAAAGATCTTTCTGGCCTCCTGCCTGTGGGTTCATATCAGTGATAGTTGCTTTCTCTACTAGAGCCCAAGCAGAGACATTAAGTGGTTGATTCAAATTTGCCATTGCCATGGAAGTTAGAATTCCAGTTAAACTCTTTTGGTGCTCTTTGCTTTCCCTTTCCATTAGAAGAAAAGACATATCTGACTACAATAGGGAATTTGTAGGGAATGGGACCTCATATGACTTGGTGAAGGTCAACTGTTGGCGACCGTGTAGAAAGGTCACAATACTCTTCTGGGATTCTATGTGCATTAGAAAAACCGCAAGAGAGCATCCCTTTCTGCAAAGGGTCTAAATAACCTTCTTCAGAATTCTGGTGGGTTCCTATCCACGTTTTCCTCAGACTTCCCGGGCAGAGTCCACATAGGCACATAAAGTATCATGGAGGCCTTTGTCAGAGATTCAATGTCTTGCCAAGGTCTTGCACTGCAATATTCTCAACTTTTTCTGACTCTCCTGCAGCGATGTTCATTTTGTCACACCGGATTGTTGAATGCAAGAGTTGTCTGACATACCCAATGACCGCAAGCAGGCTTGTGCTTCCTTTATAATTACAGAATGACGGCAAAGTCAAGATGATAGAATCACCCTCAAGGCTTTTCAGTGCATCAGAAGAACACCTGAATCTTGAACCTATACAGAGGTCCAATTTCCCTGAGAACGATCTTCCCAGTACGAAATGCTCACCTAGCCAAATGCTGGCCATATCTTCAGTCAAACATCGCTATGCTGTAGAAATTGATACTAAGGCCATTTTTAGCACCTAAATATATAGGTATTCCATGCAAAGGTGGTTCGCCTGGACACCACTACTAAATGGATACAATTTTTCCCTTAATCTCACTTTAAGCAATGTGGAAAATGGATCATGCTTAGTGTCCATCTCAATATCTCCCTCTCTCTAGACATAGCTGCTAAGATCTCAGTAAAATGTAATTCGTGTGACCCAGCATAATTTGATATTCTGCCCAGGAAAGCAAGGAATCAGTCACTAATTCGTTCTAGTCTTCCTCAATTTCTGGGTCCATATTATTTCAACATTCATCATTTCAGACTCACCTTCTTGCCAATTAATGGAGGCACAGTACATTTAAAAATTCAAATGCAAGAGATTGACTCTTACCTTGAAGCTGTGATTCAGCTGTGAGGTCTATGATGGTTTGCCCGAAGACTGCAAGACAACAGCAAAGACAAAGACATGAGGAGTGTGTTGGGCAGTATCACCAAGGCCAGGGTTAGAAGTACAACAGAGGTGCATTTTGGTGGCCATTCAAGGTTCAAAGCCAGATGTGCACCAGAAGTTCCAAAGTTCTCTCCTCTGAATAAGAAGCCTTGGGGACATTAGGACCACTATAACCATCTCTTGAGAGTGCATCAGGAAGTGGGACATGAAGCCCCCATTCTCTTTTCTGGGCCTCAGCGTATTCCCATTGAATATGATTTTTATGTCATCACCTCTCTTCATGACTTTAGGTTTTCATCATTGACCCAGGTTTCCACCAAGTGTTGATTTGCATCCTATTTTTATAATCCTGTAACACTGACACTTACCAGACCCAACAACAGTCCCTTAGAATCCTGATTGGAGACACTTATCCAAGGAGAATCAAGCCCAATACTTCTTGTCATCACGCTGTGCTGCCGACTGTGATGGAGAACCTTGTGGGTGGAATGAAAGAGAATGTTGGTTAGACACATGCATGCCCATTCCTTGCTAAAATTATTAAAGTTTGTTGGAATTTCAGGAAGATCTTTCTGGCTTCCTGCCCATGGGTGTATATAAGTGATAGTTGCTTACTGTACTAGAGGCCACGCAGAGACATTAAGTGGTTGATACAAATTTGCCATTGCCATGGAATTTAGAATTCCAGTTAAACTCTTCTGGTACTCATTGCTTTCCCTTTCCATTCAAAGAAAAGATATATCTGAGTACAATAGGGATATAGTAGGGAATGGGACTTCATATGACTTGGTGAAGGTCAAATAATGGCAACCGTGTAGAGAGGTCACGATACTCTTCTGGGATCCTATATGCATTAGAAAAACCTCGAGAGAACATCCTTTTCTGCAATGGGTCTAAATAACCTTCTTCAGAATTCTGGTGGGTTCCTATCCACGTTTTCCTCAGACTTTCCGTTCAGAGTCCACATAGGCACATCAAGTATCATGGAGGCCTTTGTCATAGCTTCAATGTCTTGCCAAGGTCCTGCACTGCAATGTTCTCAACTGTTTCTGACTCTCCTGCAGCGATGTTCATTTTGTCATACCGGATTGTTGAATGCAAGAATTGTCTGACATACCCAATGACCCCAAGCAGGCTTGTGCTTCCTTTATGATTACAGAATCATGGCAAAGTCGAGATGATAGAAACACCCTCAAGGCTTTTCAGTGCATCAGAAGAACACCTGAATCTTTTTTTTTTTCCATTTTTTTTATTAATTTATTCTTGTTACATCTCAATGTTTATCCCATCCCTTGTATCTTCCCATTCCTCCCCTCCCCCATTTTCCCATTATTCCTCCACTATGACTGTTCATGAGGGGGATTACCTCTCCCTATACATTCTCATCGGGTATCAAGTCTCTTCTTGGCTACCTGCTGTCCTTCCTCTGAGTGCCACCAGGTCTCCCCCTCCAGGGGACATGGTCAAATGTGAGGCACCATAGTACATGAGAAAGTCATATCACACTCTCCACTCAACTGTCGAGAATATTCTGACCATTGGCTAGATCTGGGAAGGGGTTTAAAGTTTACCTCCTGTATTGTCCTTGGCTGGTGCCTTAGTTTGGGCTCAAATCTGCCTATCATATTTTTCTACTTGTAGATTTCTAGGACCCTCTGGATCCTTTTATTTTGCTATTCCTCCATGTGCCTCTCATTTAGAGTCCCAATAGGATGCCTTCCCCTCTGTCCCAGTTTCCTGGTAAGTGAAGGCTTTCGTGGGACATGCCCCTTGGCCTAGTATGCCGATATAAGTGAGTATATGCCATTTGATCCTTTCTGCTTCTGGGTTAACTCGCTCATTATGATCATTTCTAGCTCAATCCATTTGTCCACAAATTTCGGGAATTCCTTGTTTTTAATAGCTGAGTAGTATTCCATAGTGTATATGTACCACAGTTTCTTTATCCACTCTTCTACTGAGGGACACTTAGGCTGTTTCCATGTTCTGGCTATTATGAATAAGGCTGCTATGAACATGGTTGAGCAAAGTTTCTTGTTGTGTGCTGGAGCATCTTCTGTGTATATTCCAAGGAGTGGAATAGCTGGGTCTTGAGGAAGCCCTATTCCCATTTTTCTGAGATAGCACCAGATAGATTTCCAAAGTGGCTGTACTAGTTTGCATTCCCACCAGCAATGAAGGAGGAACACCTGAATCTTGAACCTATACAGAGGTCCAATTTCCCTGAGAACAATCTTCCCAGTGCCAAATGCTCACCTAGCCAAATGATGGCCATATCTAAAGTCAAACATTGCTATGCTCTAGAAATTGATACTAAGGTCATTTTTAGCACCTAAATATATAGGTATTCCATGCAAAGGTGGCTCGCCTGGAAACCACTACTGAATGGATACACTTTTTCCCTTAATCCCATTTTACGCAATGAGGAAAATGGATCATGCCTAGTGTCCATCTCAATAATTCCCTCTCTCCAGACACAGCTGCTAAGATCTCAGTAAAATGTAATTCCTGTGACCCAGCATAATTTGATATTCTGCCCAGGAAAACAAGGATTCTGTCACAAATTCGTTCTAGTCTTCATCAATTTCTGGGTCCATATTATTTCAACATTCATCATTTCAGACATGCCTTGTTGCCAATTAATGGAGGCACAGTACATTTAAAAAGTCAAATGCAAGAGATTGACTCTTACCTCGAAGTTGTGATTCAGCTGTGAGGTCTAAGATGGTTTGCCAGAAGACTGCAAGACAACAGCAAAGAAAATAACATGAGGACTGTGCTTGGCAGTATCACCAAGGCCAGGGTTAGAAGTACAACAGAGGTGCATTTTGTTGGCCATTCAAGGTTCAAAGCCAGATGTGCACCAGAAGTTCCAAGGTTCTGTCCTCTGAATAAGAAGCCTTGGGGACATTAGGACCACTATAACCCTCTCTTGAGAGTGCATCAGGAAGTGGGACATGAAGCCCCCGTTCTCTTTTCTGGGCCTCAGCGTATTCCCATTGAGTATGATTTTTATGTCATCACCTCTCTTTATGACATTAGGTTTTCATCATTGACCCAGGCCTTCACTGACTGTTGCTTTGCATCCTATTTTTATAATCCTGTAACATTGACACTTACCAGACCCAACAACAGTCCCTTAGAATCCTGATTGGAGACACTTATCCAAGGAGAATCAAGCCCAATACTTCTTGTCATCATGTTGTGCTGCCAACTGTGATGGAGAACCTTGTGGGTGGAATGGAAGAGAATGTTGGTAGGACACATGCATGCCCATGCCTTGCTAAAATTATTGAAGTTCATTGGAATTTCAGAAAGATCTTTCTGGCCTCCTGCCTGTGGGTTCATATCAGTGATAGTTGCTTTCTCTACTAGAGCCCAAGCAGAGACATTAAGTGGTTGATTCAAATTTGCCATTGCCATGGAAGTTAGAATTCCAGTTAAACTCTTTTGGTGCTCTTTGCTTTCCCTTTCCATTAGAAGAAAAGACATATCTGACTACAATAGGGAATTTGTAGGGAATGGGACCTCATATGACTTGGTGAAGGTCAACTGTTGGCGACCGTGTAGAAAGGTCACAATACTCTTCTGGGATTCTATGTGCATTAGAAAAACCGCAAGAGAGCATCCCTTTCTGCAAAGGTCTAAATAACCTTCTTCAGAATTCTGGTGGGTTCCTATCCACGTTTTCCTCAGACTTCCCGGCAAGTCCACATAGGCACATAAAGTATCATGGAGGCCTTTGTCAGAGATTCAATTGTCTTGCCAAGGTCTTGCACTGCAATATTCTCAACTTTTCTGACTCTCCTGCAGCGATGTTCATTTGTCACACCGGATTGTTGAATGCAAGAGTTTGTCTGACATACCCATGACCGCAAGCAGGCTTGTGCTTCCTTTTATTACAGAATGACGGCAAAGTCAAGATGATAGAACACCCTCAGGCTTTTCAGTGCATCAGAAGAACACCTGAATCTTGAACCTATACAAGGTCCAATTTCCCTGAGAACGATCTTCCCAGTACGAAATGCTCACCTAGCCAAATGCTGGCCATATCTTCAGTCAAACATCGCTATGCTGTAGAAATTGATACTAAGGCCATTTTTAGCACCTAAATATATAGGTATTCCATGCAAAGGTGGTTCGCCTGGACACCACTACTAAATGGATACAATTTTTCCCTTAATCTCACTTTAAGCAATGTGGAAAATGGATCATGCTTAGTGTCCATCTCAATATCTCCCTCTCTCTAGACATAGCTGCTAAGATCTCAGTAAAAATGTAATTCGGGTGACCCAGCATAATTTGATATTCTGCCCCAGGAAAGCAGGAATCAGTCACTATTCGTTTCTAGTCTTCCTCAATTTCTGGTCCATATTATTTCCAACATTCATCATTTCAGACTCACCTTCTTGCCAATTAATGGAGGCACAGTACATTTAAAAATTCAAATGCAGAGATTTGACTCTTATACCTTGAAGCTGTGATTCAGCTGTGAGGTCTATGATGGTTTTGCCCGAGACTGCAAGACAACAGCAAAGACAAAGACATGAGGAGTATGCTTGGGCAGTATCACCAAGGCCAGGGTTAGAAGTACAAACAGAGGTGCATTTTGGTGGCCATTCAAGGTTCAAAGCCAGATGTGCACCAGAAGTTCCAAAGTTCTCTCCTCTGAATAAGAAGCCTTGGGGACATTAGGACCACTATAACCATCTCTTGAGAGTGCATCAGGAAGTGGGACATGAGCCCCCATTCTCTTTTCTGGGCCTCAGCGTATTCCCATTGAATATGATTTTTATGTCATCACCTCTCTTCATGACTTTAGGTTTTCATCATTGACCCAGGTTTCCACCAAGTGTTGATTTGCATCCTATTTTTATAATCCTGTAACACTGACACTTACCAGACCCAACAACAGTCCCTTAGAATCCTGATTGGAGACACTTATCCAAGGAGAATCAAGCCCAATACTTCTTGTCATCACGCTGTGCTGCCGACTGTGATGGAGAACCTTGTGGGTGGAATGAAAGAGAATGTTGGTTAGACACATGCATGCCCATTCCTTGCTAAAATTATTAAAGTTTGTTGGAATTTCAGGAAGATCTTTCTGGCTTCCTGCCCATGGGTGTATATAAGTGATAGTTGCTTACTGTACTAGAGGCCAACGCAGAGACATTAAGTGGTTGATACAATTTGCCATTGCCATGGAATTTAGAATTCCAGTTAAACTCTTCTGGTACTCATTGCTTTCCCTTTCCATTCAAAGAAAAGATATATCTGAGTACATAGGGATATAGTAGGAAGGGACTTCATATGACTTTGTGAAGGTCAAATAATGGCAACCGTGTAGAGAGGTCACGATACTCTTCTGGGATCCTATATGCATTAGAAAAACCTCGAGAGAACATCCTTTTCTGGCAATGGTCTAAATAACCTTCTTCAGAATTCTGGTGGGTCCTATACACGTTTTCCTCAGACTTTCCGTCAGAGTCCACATGGCACATCAAGTATCATGGAGGCCTTTGTCATAGCTTCAAATGTCGTTGCCAAGGTCCTGCACGGCAATGGTGCTCAACTGTTTTCTGCTCTTCCTGCAGCGATGTTCATTTTGTCATAACACGGATTGTTGAATGCAAGAATGTCTGACATACCATGACCCAAGCAGGCTTGTGCTTCCTTTATGATTACAGAATCATGGCAAAGTCGAGATGATAGAAACACCCTCAAGGCTTTTCAGTGCATCAGAGAACACCTGAATCTTTTTTTTTTCCATTTTTTTTATTAATTTATTCTTGTTACAACATCTCAATGTTTATCCCATCCCTTGTATCTTCCCATTCCTCCCCTCCCCCATTTTCCCATTATTCCTCCACTATGACTGTTCATGAGGGGGATTACCTCTCCCTATACATTCTCATCGGGTATCAAGTCTCTTCTTGGCTACCTGCTGTCCTTCCTCTGAGTGCCACCAGGTCTCCCCCTCCAGGGGACATGGTCAAATGTGAGGCACCATAGTACATGAGAAAGTCATATCACACTCTCCACTCAACTGTCGAGAATATTCTGACCATTGGCTAGATCTGGGAAGGGGTTTAAAGTTTACCTCCTGTATTGTCCTTGGCTGGTGCCTTAGTTTGGGCTCAAATCTGCCTATCATATTTTTCTACTTGTAGATTTCTAGGACCCTCTGGATCCTTTTATTTTGCTATTCCTCCATGTGCCTCTCATTTAGAGTCCCAATAGGATGCCTTCCCCTCTGTCCCAGTTTCCTGGTAAGTGAAGGCTTTCATGGGACATGCCCCTTGGCCTAGTATGCCGATATAAGTGAGTATATGCCATTTGATCCTTTCTGCTTCTGGGTTAACTCGCTCATTATGATCATTTCTAGCTCAATCCATTTGTCCACAAATTTCGGGAATTCCTTGTTTTTAATAGCTGAGTAGTATTCCATAGTGTATATGTACCACAGTTTCTTTATCCACTCTTCTACTGAGGGACACTTAGGCTGTTTCCATGTTCTGGCTATTATGAATAAGGCTGCTATGAACATGGTTGAGCAAAGTTTCTTGTTGTGTGCTGAGCATCTTCTGTGTATATTCCAAGGAGTGGAATAGCTGGGTCTTGAGGAAGCCCTATTCCCATTTTTCTGAGATAGCACCAGATAGATTTCCAAAGTGGCTGTACTAGTTTGCATTCCCACCAGCAATGAAGGAGGAACACCTGAATCTTGAACCTATACAGAGGGTCCAATTTCCCTGAGAACAATCTTCCCAGTGCCAAATGCTCACACTAGCCAAATGATGGCCATATCTAAAGTCAAACATTGCATGCTCTAGAATGATACTAAGGTCATTTTTAGCACCTAAATATATAGGTATTATCCATGCAAAAGGTGGCTCGCCTGGAAACCACTAACTGAATGGATACACTTTTTCCCTTAATCCCATTTACGCAATGAGGAAAATGGATCATGCCTAGTGTCCATCTCAATAATTCCCTCTCTCCAGACACAGCTGCTAAGATCTCAGTAAAATGTAATTCCTGTGACCCCAGCATAATTTGATATTCTGCCCAGGAAAACAAGGATTTGTCACAACTCGTTCTAGTCTTCATCAATTGCTGGGTCCATATTATTTCAACATTCATCATTTCAGGAACATGCCTTGTTGCCAATTAATATGGAGGCACAGTAACATTTAAAAAGTCAAATGGCAAGAGGATTGACTCTTACCTACCCTCGAAGTTGTGATTCAGCTGTGAGGTTCTAAGATGGTTTGCCAGAAGACTGCAAGACAACAGCAAAGAAATAACATGAGGACTGTGCTTGGCAGTATCACCAAGGCCAGGGTTAGAAGTACAACAAGAGGTGCATTTTGGTGGCCATTCAAGGTTCAAAGCCAGACGTGCACCAGAAGTTCCAAGGTTCTGTCCTCTGAATAAGAAGCCTTGGGGACATTAGGACCACTATAACCCTCTCTTGAGAGTGCATCAGGAAGTGGGACATGAAGCCCCCCGTTCTCTTTTCTGGGCCTCAGCGTATTCCCATTGAGTATGATTTTTATGTCATCACCTCTCTTTATGACATTAGGTTTTCATCATTGACCCAGGCCTTCAACCGACTGTTGCTTTGCATCCTATTTTTATAATCCTGTAACACTGACACTTACCAGACCTAACAAAGTCCCTTAGAATCCTGATTGGAGACACTTATCCAAGGAGAATCAAGCCCAATACTTCTTGTCATCATGCTGTGCTGCCGACTGTGATGGAGAACCTTGTGGGTGGAATGAAAGAGAATGTTGGTTAGACACATGCATGCCCATTCCTTGCTAAAATTATTAAAGTTTGTTGGAATTTCAGGAAGATCTTTCTGGCTTCCTGCCCATGGGTGTATATAAGTGATAGTTGCTTACTGTACTAGAGGCCACGCAGAGACATTAAGTGGTTGATACAAATTTGCCATTGCCATGGAATTTAGAATTCCAGTTAAACTCTTCTGGTACTCATTGCTTTCCCTTTCCATTCAAAGAAAAGATATATCTGAGTACAATAGGGATATAGTAGGGAATGGGACTTCATATAACTTGGTGAAGGTCAAATAATGGCAACCGTGTAGAGAGGTCGCGATACTCTTCTGGGATCCTATATGCATTAGAAAAACCTCGAGAGAACATCCTTTTCTGCAATGGGTCTAAATAACCTTCTTCAGAATTCTGGTGGGTTCCTATCCACGTTTTCCTCAGACTTTCCGTTCAGAGTCCACATAGGCACATCAAGTATCATGGAGGCCTTTGTCATAGCTTCAATGTCTTGCCAAGGTCCTGCACTGCAATGTTCTCAACTGTTTCTGACTCTCCTGCAGCGATGTTCATTTTGTCATACCGGATTGTTGAATGCAAGAATTGTCTGACATACCCAATGACCCCAAGCAGGCTTGTGCTTCCTTTATGATTACAGAATCATGGCAAAGTCGAGATGATAGAAACACCCTCAAGGCTTTTCAGTGCATCAGAAGAACACCTGAATCTTTTTTTTTCCATTTTTTTATTAATTTATTCTTGTTACATCTCAATGTTTATCCCATCCCTTGTATCTTCCCATTCCTCCCCCCCCCCCATTTTCCCATTATTCCTCCACTATGACTGTTCATGAGGGGGATTACCTCTCCCTATACATTCTCATCGGGTATCAAGTCTCTTCTTGGCTACCTGCTGTCCTTCCTCTGAGTGCCACCAGGTCTCCCCCTCCAGGGGACATGGTCAAATGTGAGGCACCATAGTACATGAGAAAGTCATATCACACTCTCCACTCAACTGTCGAGAATATTCTGACCATTGGCTAGATCTGGGAAGGGGTTTAAAGTTTACCTCCTGTATTGTCCTTGGCTGGTGCCTAGTTTGGGCTCAAAATCTGCATACCATATTTTTCTACTTGTAGATTTCTAGGACCTCTGGATCCTTTCTATTTTGCTTATTCCTCCATGTGCCTCTCATTTAGAGTCCCAATAGGATGCCTTCCCCTCTGTCCCAGTTTCCTGGTAAGTGAAGGCTTTCATGGACATGCCCCTTGGCCTAGTATGCGATATAAGTGAGTATATGCCATTTGATCCTTTCTGCTTCTGGGTTAACTCGCTCATTATGATCATTTCTAGCTCAATCCATTTGTCCACAAATTTCGGGAATTCCTTGTTTTTAATAGCCTGAGTAGTATTCCCATAGTGTATATGTACCACCAGTTTCTTTATCCACTCTTCTACTGAGGGACACTTAGGCTGTTTCCATGTTCTGGCTATTATGAATAAGGCTGCTATGAACATGGTTGAGCAAATTTTCTTGTTGTGTGCTGGAGCATCTTCTGTGTATATTCCAAGGAGTGGAATAGCTGGGTCTTGAGGAAGCCCTATTCCCATTTTTCTGAGATAGCACCAGATAGATTTCCAAAGTGGCTGTACTAGTTTGCATTCCCACCAGCAATGAAGGAGGAACACCTGAATCTTGAACCTATACAGAGGTCCAATTTCCCTGAGAACAATCTTCCCAGTGCCAAATGCTCACCTAGCCAAATGATGGCCATATCTAAAGTCAAACATTGCTATGCTCTAGAAATTGATACTAAGGTCATTTTTAGCACCTAAATATATAGGTATTCCATGCAAAGGTGGCTCGCCTGGAAACCACTACTGAATGGATACACTTTTTCCCTTAATCCCATTTTACGCAATGAGGAAAATGGATCATGCCTAGTGTCCATCTCAATAATTCCCTCTCTCCAGACACAGCTGCTAAGATCTCAGTAAAATGTAATTCCTGTGACCCAGCATAATTTGATATTCTGCCCAGGAAAACAAGGATTCTGTCACAAACTCGTTCTAGTCTTCATCAATTTCTGGGTCCATATTATTTCAACATTCATCATTTCAGACATGCCTTGTTGCCAATTAATGGAGGCACAGTACATTAAAAAAGTCAAATGCAAGAGATTGATTCTTACCTCGAAGTTGTGATTCAGCTGTGAGGTCTAAGATGGTTTGCCAGAAGACTGCAAGACAACAGCAAAGAAAATAACATGAGGACTGTGCTTGGCAGTATCACCAAGGCCAGGGTTAGAAATACAACAGAGGTGCATTTTGGTGGCCATTCAAGGTTCAAAGCCAGACGTGCACCAGAAGTTCCAAGGTTCTCTCCTCTGAATAAGAAGCCTTGGGGACATTAGGACCACTATAACCCTCTCTTGAGAGTGCATCAGGAAGTGGGACATGAAGCCCCCGTTCTCTTTTCTGGGCCTCAGCGTATTCCCATTGAGTATGATTTTTATGTCATCACCTCTCTTTATGACATTAGGTTTTCATCATTGACCCAGGCCTTCACCGACTGTTGCTTTGCATCCTATTTTTATAATCCTGTAACACTGACACTTACCAGACCTAACAAAGTCCCTTAGAATCCTGATTGGAGACACTTATCCAAGGAGAATCAAGCCCAATACTTCTTGTCATCATGCTGTGCTGCCGACTGTGATGGAGAACCTTGTGGGTGGAATGAAAGAGAATGATGGTAGGACACATGCATGCCCATTCCTTGTTAAAATCATTGAAGTTCATTGGAATTTCAGAAAGATCTTTCTGGCGTCCTGCACATGGGTGCATATCAGTGATAGTTGCTGTCTCTACTAGAGGCCAAGCAGAGACATTAAGTGCTTGATACAAATTTTTCATTGCCATGGAAGTTAGGTCTCCAGTTAAACTCTTTTGGTGCTCAATGCTTTCCCTTTACATTAAAAGAAAAGACAATCTGACTACAATAGGGAATTCGGTGGGAATGGGACCTCATATGACTTGGTGAAAGTCAACTAATAGCGACCGTGTAGAAAGGTCACAATACCCTTTTTGTATCCTATGTGCATTAGAAAAACCTCAAGAGAGCATCCCTTTCTGCAAAGGGTCTAAATAATTTTCTTCAGAACTCTGGTGGGTTCTTATCCACGTTTTCCTCAGACTTTCCGGTTAGAGTTTACATAGGTTCCTCAAGTATCATGGAGGCCTTTGTCATAGCTTCAATGTCTTGCCAAGGTCTTGCACTGCAATGTTCTCAACTGTTTCTGACTCTCCTGCAGCGATGTTCATTTTGTCACACCAGATTGTTGAATGCAAGAATTGTCTGACATACCCAATGACCCCAAGCAGGCTTGTGCTTCCTTTATGATTACAGAATGACGGCAATGTCGAGATGATAGAAACACCCTCAAGCCTTTTCAATGCATCAGAGGAACACCTGAATCTTGAACCTATACAGAGGTCCAATTTCCCTAAGAACAATCTTCCCAGTTCCAAATGCTCACCTAGCCCAATGATGGCCATATCTCAAATTACACATCACTATGCTGTAGAAATTGACACTAAGGTCATTTTTAGCACCTAAATATATAGGTATTCCATGCAAAGGTGGCTTGCCTGGAGACCACTACTGAATGGATACACTTTTTTTCATAATCCCACATTAAGCAATGAGGAGAATGGATCATGCCTTGTGTGCATATCAATATCTCCCTCTCTTCAGACACAGCTGCTAAAATCTCAGTAAAATGTAATTCCTGTGACCCATCATAATTTGATATTCTGCCCTGGAAGCAAGGATTCTCTCACAAACACGTTCTAGCCTTCATCAATTTCTGGGTCGGTATATTGTCAACATTCATCATTTCAGACTCACCTTCTTGCCAATTAATGGAGGCAGAGTACATTTAAAAAGTCAAATGCAAGAGATTGACTCTTATCTCGAAGCTGTGATTCAGCTGTGAGGTCTAAGATGGTTTGCCAGAAGACTGAAAGACAACAGCAAAGACAAAGTCATGAGGAGTGTGTTGGGCAGTTTCACCAAGGCCAGGGTTAAAAGTACAGCAGAGGTCCATTTTGGTGGCCATTCAAAGTTCAAAGCCAGATGGGCACCAGAAGTGCCAAGGTTCACTCTTCTGAATAAGAAGCCTTGGGGACATTAGGACCACTATAACCCTTTCTTGAGAGTGCATCAGGAAGTGGGACATGAAGCCACCGTTCTCTTTTCTGGGCCTCAGCGTATTCCCATTGAGTATGATTTTTATGTCATCAACTCTCTTCATGACATTAGGTTTTCATCATTGACCCAGGCCTTCACAGACTGTTGCTTTGCATCCTATTTTTATAATCCTGTAACACTGACACTTACCAGACCCAACAACAGTCCCTTAGAATCCTGATTGGAGACACTTATCCAAGGAGACTCTAGCCCAATACTTCTTGTCATCACGCTGTGCTGCCGACTGTGATGGAGAACCTTGTGGTTGGAATGAAAGAGAATGTTGGTAGGACACATGCATGCCCATTCCTTGCTAAAGTTATTGAAGTTCATTGGAATTTCAGATAGATCTTTCTGGCCTCCTGCCTGTGGGTGTATATCATTGATAGTTGCTGTCTCTATTAGAGGCCAAGCAGAGACATTAAGTTGTTGATACAAATTTTCCATTGTCATGGAAGTTAGGTCTCCAGTTAAACTATTCTGGTCCTCATTGCTTTTCCTTTCCATTAAACGAAAAGATATATCTGAATACAATAGGGAATTCGGTGGGAATGGGACCTCATATGACTTGGTGAAGGTCAACTAATGGCGACCGTGTAGAAAGGTCACGATACTCTTCTGGTATCCTATGTGCATTAGAAAAACCTCAGGAGAACATCCCTTTCTGCAAAGGGTCTAAATAACCTTCTTCAGAATTCTGGTGGGTTCCTATCCACGTTTTCCTCAGACTTCCTGGTCAGAGTCCACATAGGCACATCAAGTATCATGGAGGCCTTTGTCATAGCTTCAATGTCTTGCCAAGGTCCTGCACTGCAATGTTCTCAACTGTTTCTGACTCTCCTGCAGCGATGTTCATTTTGTCATACCGGATTGTTGAATGCAAGAATTGTCTGACATATCCAATGACCCCAAGCAGGCTTGTGCTTTTTTTATAATTACAGAATGATGGCAAAGTCGAGATGATAGAAACACCCTCAAGGCTTTTCAGTGCATCAGAAGAACACCTGATCTTGAACCTATACAGAGGTCCAATTTCCCTGAGAACGATCTTCCCAGTTCCAATTGCTCGCCTAGCCAAATGATGGCCATATCTAAAGTTACACATCACTATGCTGTAGAAATTGACACTAAGGTCATTTTTAGCACCTAAATATATAGGTATTCCATGCAAAGGTGGCTCGACTGGAGACCACTACTGAATGGATACACTTTTTTTCATAATCCCACTATAAGCAATGAGGAAAATGGATCATGTCTCGTGTCCATATCAATATCTCCCTCTCTCCAGACACAGCTGCTATAATCTCAATAAAATGTAAATTGTGTGACCCAGCATAATTTGATATTCTGCCCAGGAAGCAAGGATTCTTTCACAAACACGTTCTAGTCTTCTTCAATTTCTGGGTCCATAGTACTTCAACATTCATCATTTCAGATCACCTTGTTGCCAATTAATGGAGGCACAGTACATTTAAAAAGTCAAATGCAAGAGATTGACTCTTACCTCGAAGCTGTGATTCAGCTGTGAGGTCTAAGATGGTTTGCCAGAAGACTGCAAGACAACAGCAAAGACAAAGTCATGAGGAGTGTGTTGGGCAGTATCACCAAAGCCAGGGTTAGAAGTACAACAGAGGTGCATTTTGGTGGCCATTCAAGGTTCAAAGCCAGATGTGCACCAGAAGTTCCAATGTCCTCTCCTCTGAATAAGAGGCCTTGGGGACATTAGGACCACTATAACCCTCTCTTGAGAGTGCATCAGGAAGTGGGACATGAAGCCACCGTTCTCTTTTCTGGGCCTCAGCGTATTCCCATTGAGTATGATTTTTATGTCATCAACTCTCTTCATGACATTAGGTTTTCATCATTGACCCAGGCCTCCACCGACTGTTGCTTTGCATTCTATTTTTATAATCCTGTAACACTGACACTTACCAGACCCAACAACAGTCCCTTAGAATCCTGATTGGAGACACTTATCCAAGGAGAATCAAGCCCAATACTTCTTGTCATCATGCTGTGCTGCCGACTGTGATGGAGACCTTTGTGGATGAAATGAAAGAGAATGTTGGTAGGACACATGCATGCCCATGCCTTGCTAAAATTATTGAAGTTCATTGGAATTTCAGAAAGATCTTTCTGGGTCTTGCCCGTGGGTGCATATCAGTGATAGTTGCTTTCTCTACTAGAGCCCAAGCATAGGCATGAAGAGGTTGATACAAATTTGCCATTTCCATGAAAGGAAGAATTCCGGTTGAACTCTTCTAGTACTCACTGCTTTCCCTTTCCATTCAGAGAGAAGACATATCTGATTACCATAGGGAAATCCTGGTGAATGCGACCTCATATGACTTGGTGAAATTCAAGTAATGGCAACCGTGTAGAAGGGACACTGTACTCTTTTGGTATTCTGTATGCATCAGAAAAACTTCAAGAGCACATCCCTGTTTGCAAAGGGTCTAAATAACCTTCTTTAGAAATCTGGTGGGTTCTAATCCATGTTTTCCTCAGACTTCCCGGTCAGAGTCCACTTAGGTACATCAAGTGTCATGGAGGCGTTTGCCATAGATTCAATGTCTTGCCAAGGTCCTGCACTCCAATGTTCTCAATTGTTTCTGACTCTCCTGCAGCGATGTTCATTTTGTCACACCGCATTGTTGAATGCAAGAATTGTCTGACATACCCAATGACCCAAGCAGGCTTGTGCTTCCTTTATGATTACAGAATGATGGCAAAGTCAAGATGATAGAAACACCCTCAAGGCTTTTCAGTGCATCAGAAGAACACCTGAATCTTGAACCTATACAGAGGTCCAATTTCCCTGAGAATGATATTCCCATTTCGAATTGCTCACCTAGGGAAATGCTGGCCATATCTTAGTCCAACACCGCTTCGCTGTAGAAATTGATAGTAAGGTCATTTTCAGCACCTAAATATCTAGGTTTCCATTCAAAAGTGGCTTACCTGAAAATTACTACTGTATATGTACACTTTTTCCC
Source organism: Acomys russatus (assembly GCF_903995435.1). Lineage (NCBI taxonomy): Eukaryota > Metazoa > Chordata > Mammalia > Rodentia > Muridae > Acomys > Acomys russatus. The sequence goes on from NC_067143.1 coordinate 17,092,929, forward strand.
ATAATCCCACTTTAAGCATTGGGGAAAAGGGATCATGCCTAGTGTCCCTCTCAATATCTCCCTCTCTCTAGACACAGCTGCTAAGATCTCATTAAAATGTCATTCTTGTGAGCCAGCATAATTTCATATTCTGCCCAGGAAAGCAAGGCTTCTGTCACAAACCTGTTCTAGTCTTCATCAATGTGTGCGTCTTTCTTATTTCAACATTCATCATTTCAGACTCACCTTGTTGCCAATTAATGGAGGCACACTATATTTTAGAAAGTCAAATGCAAGAGGTTGACACTTACCTCGGAGCTGTGATTCAGCTGTGAAGTCTAAGATGGTTTGCCATAAGACTGCAAGACAACAGCAAAGACAAGGACATGAGGAATGTGTTGCCCAGTATCATCAAGCGCAGGGGAAGAAGTACAACAGAGGTGCATTTTGGTGGCCATTCAAGGTTCAAAGCCAGATGTGCACCAGAAGAGCCAACGTTCTCTCTTTGAATAAGAGGCCTTGGGGAACTTAACCACTATTATGCTATCTTGAGAGTGCATCAAGAAGTGGGCCATGATGCCCCCTTCTCTTTTAGGGCCTCACCGTATTCCCATTGAGTATGATATTTATGTCATCACCTCTCTTCATGACATTAGGTTTTCATCATTGACCCAGGCCTCCACCGATTGTTGCTATACATCCAATTTTTATAATCCTGTAAAAACTGACATTACCAGACCTAACAACTGTCCCCTATAATCTTGATTGGGGACACTTATCCAAGGAGAATAAGCCCGATACTTCTTGTCATCATACTGTGCTGGCTGGCAACCGTGATGGAGAACCATGTGGGTGGAATGAAATAGAATGTTGGTAGGACACATGCATGCCCATTCCTTCCTAAAATTATTGAAGTTCATTGGAATTTCAGAAAGATCCTTCTGGCCTCCTGCCAGTGGGTACATATAAGTGATAGTTGCTGTCTCTACTAAAGGCCAAGAATAGACATTAAGTGATACAAATTTGCCATTGCCATGGAACGAAGAATTCCAGTTGAACTCTTCAGGTGCTCATTGCTTTCCCACTCCATTCAGAGAGAAGACATATCTGACTACCATAGGGAAATCCTGGTTAATGGGACCTCATACGACTTGGTGAAGTTCAAGTAATGGCAACCGTGTAGAAGGGACACTGTACTCTTTTGATATTCTATGTGCATTAGAAAAACCTCAAGAGCACATCCCTTTTTGCAAAGGGTCTAAATAACCTTTTTTTAGAAATCTGGTGGGTTCTAATCCATGTTTTCCTCAGACTTCCTGGTCAGAGTCCACATAGGTACATCAAGTGTCATGGAGGCCTTTGCCATAGCTTCAATGTCTTGCCAAGGTCCTGCACTGCAATGTTCTCAATTGTTTCTGACTCTCCTGCAGCGATGTTCATTTTGTCACACCGGATTGTTGAAAGCAAGAATTGTCTGACATACCCAATGACCCCAAGTAGGCTTGTGCCTCCTGTATGATAGCAGAATGACCGCATATTCGAGATGATAGAAACACCCTCAAGGCTTTTCAGTGCATCAGAAGAACACCTGAATCTTGAACCTATACAGAGTTCCAATTTCCATGAGAACGATCTTCCCAATGCAAAATGCTCACCTAGCCAAATGTTGGCCATATCTTAAGTCATACATCGCTATGCTGTAGAAATTGATACTAAGGTCATTTTTAGCACCTAAATATATAGGTATTCCATGCAAAGGTGGCTCACCTGGAGACCACTACTGAATGGATATACCTTTTCCCACCATCCCACTTTAAGCAATGAATAAAATGGATCATGCCTAGTGTCCCTCTCAATCTCTCTCTCTATTCAGACATAGCTGCTAAGATCTCAGTAAAATGTATTTGCTGTGATCAAGCAAAATTTGATATTCTGCCCAGTAAAGCAAGGCTTCTGTCACAAACTCTTTCTAGTCTTCTTCAATGTGTGGCTCCATATTATTTCAACATTCATCATTTCAGACTCGCCTTGTTGCCAATTAATGGAGGCACACTACATTTTAGAAAGTCAAATGCAAGAGATTGACACTTACCTCGTTGCTGTGATTCAACTGTGAGGCCTAAGATGGTTTGCCAGAAGACTGCAAGATAACAGCAAAGACAAAGACATGAGGAGTGTGTTGGGCAGTGTCACCAAGGCCGTGGGTAGAAGTTCAACAGAGGTGCATTTTGGTGGCCATTCAAAGTTCAAAGCTAGACGTGCACCAGAAGTGCCAAGGTACTCTCCTTTGAATAAGAGGCCTTGGGGACATTAGGACCACTATAACCCTCTCTTGAGAGTGCATCAAGAAGTGGGACATGATGCCCTCTTTCTTTTCTGGGCCTCAACGTATTCCCATTGAGTATGATTTTTATGTCATTACTTTTCTTCATGACATTAGGTTTTCATCATTGACCCAGGCCTCCACCGATTGTTGCTATGCATCCAGTTTTATAATCCTCTAACACTGACACTTACCAGACCCAACAACAGTCCCTTAGAATCCTGGTTGGAGACACTCATCCAAGGAGAATCAAGCCCAATACTTCTAGTCATCATGCTGTGCTGCCGACCGTGATAGAGAACCTTGTGAGTGGAATGAAAAAGAATGTTATTAGGAAACGTGCATGCCCATTCCTTCCTAAAATTATTGAAGTTCATTGGAATTTCAGAAAGATCTTTCTGGTCTCCTGCCCGTGGGTGCATATCAGTGATAGGTGCTGTCTCTACTAGAGGCCAAGCATAGATATGAAGTGGTTGATACAAATTTTCCATTGCCATGGAAGTTCGAATTCCAGTTGTACTCTTCTGGTGCTCATTGCTTTCTTATTACATTCAGAGAGAAGACATATCTGACTACAATAGGGAAATTGTGGGGAATGGGACCTCATATGACTTGGTGAAAGTCAATTAATGGCAACCGTTAGAAGGGACACAGTACTCTTGTGGTATCCTTTATGCATTAGATAAACCTCAAGTGAACATCCCTTTTTGCAAAGGGTCTAAATAACCTTCTTCAGAACTCTTGTGGTTTCTTATCCACGTTTTCCTCAGACTTCCTGGTCAGAGTCCACATAGGTACATCAAATATCATGGAGGCCTTTGTCATAGCTTCAATGTCTTGCCAAGGTCCTGCACTGCAATGTTCTCAACTGTTTCTGACTCTGATGCAGGGATTTTCATTTTGTCTTATGGGATTTTTGAATGCAAGATTTGTCTAACATATCTAATGACCCCAAGCGTGCTTGTGATTCCTGTAGGATCACAGAATGACCTCAATGTCAAGATGATAGAACACATTCAAGGCTTTTCAGTGCATCAGAAGAACACCTGAATCTTGAACCTATACAGAGGTCCAATTTCCCTGAGAGTGATATTCCCAGTGTGAAGTGCTCACTTAGCCAAATGCTGGCCATATCTTATGTCAAACATTGCTATGCTGTAGAAATTGAGACTAAGGTCATTTTGAGCACCTAAATATCTAGGTATCCAATCAAAGGTGGCTCACCTGGAAATCACTACTAAATGGATACACTTTTCCCATAATTCCACTTTAAGCATGTAGGAAACGGGATTATGCCTTGTGTTCCTCTCTATAGCTCCCTCTCTCCAGACAAAGCTGCAAAGGTATCAGTAAAATGCAATTTCTGTGAGCCAGAATAATTTGAATTTCTTTCCAGGAAAGCAAGGCTTCTGTCACAATCCCATAGTAGTCTTCATCAAAGTGTGGGTCCATTTTATTTCATCATTCATCATTTCAAACTCGCCTTTTTGCCAATTAATAGAGGCACACTGCAAATTAGAAAGTCAAATGTAAGAGATTGACACTTACCTCGGGGCTGTGATTCAGCTGTGAGGACTTATATGGTTTGCCAGAAGACTGCAAGACAATAGGAAAGACAAGGACATGAGGAGTTTGTTGGGCATTATTTCCAAGTCCAGAGGTAGAAATTCACCAGAGGTACATTTTGGTGGCCATTCAAAGTTGAAAGGCAGATGTGCACCAGGTGTGCCAAGCTTCTCTCCTTTGAATAAGAGGCCTTGGGGACCTTAGGCCCATTATAACTTTCTCTTGAGAGTGCATCAAGGAGAAGTGGGCCATGATGCTCCCGTTCTTTTTTCTGGGCCTCAGCGTATTCCCATTGAGTATAATTTTTATGTCATCATATCTCTTCATGACATAATGTTTTCATCATTGACCCAGGCCTCCACTGATTGTTGCTACGCATGCTATTTTCATAATCCTGTAACACTGACACTTAGCAGACCCAACAACTGTCCCTTAGAATCCTGATTGGAGACACTTGTCCAAGGAGAATCACGCCTGATACTTCTTGTCATCATGTTGTACTGACCTGTTTGATGGAGAACCTTGTGGGTGTCATTAAAGAGAATGGTGGTAGTACACGTGCTCATCCGTACCGTACTAAAAATATTTAAAATTATTGGAATTTGAGTAATTTCTTTCTGGCCTCCTGCCGATGGGTGCATATCTGTGATAGTTTCTTTCTCTACCTGAGACCAGTCATTGAACTTAAGTGGTGGATACCAATTTGCAATTGCCATGGAAGGTAGAATTCCACTTGAACTCTTCTGGTGCTCATTGCTTTCCCTTTCCATTTAGAGAGAGGACATATCTGACTACCACAGGGAAATGCTACGGAATGTGTTTTTCGTGAGATCCTCAGATGACTTGGTGCAAGTCACCTCATTCAACCATGTATAATGGACACAGGTCTGCTGTGGTATCCAATATGCATTAGAAAAATCTCAGGTGAACATCTCTTTTCCCAAAGGGTCTAAGTGTCTTTCTTAATAACTGTGCTGTATCCTTATTCAGGTATTCTTCAGTCTTCTGGATCATAGTCCTCTTAGGAACATCAAGTATGAGGAGGCTTTTGACATAGTTTCAATATTTCCATGGCCCTTCACTGAAATATCCTCACAGGTTTCTGACTCTTGGGCTGGGATGTTCATTGTGTCTCACAGGATTTGTGCTAGTAAGCTTATGTCTGCATTATCCTGTATTCACATGCACACCTGTGCTTCTTGTAGGATTGCAGAATGACCTAAAAGTAGAGATGATAGAAGCACTCTCAAAGTTATTCAGTGCCTCAGAAAAACGCCTGAATCTTGTACCTATCCGTTGGTCCAATTTCCTTGGCAATGATCTTCCAAGTGCAAATTGCTCTCCTAACCAATGCTGGATATATCTTACATAAATCATTGCTATGCTGAAAAAATTGAGACTATGGTAATTTTGAGCACATAAATATCTTTGTATCCCTTTCAAAGTTGGCCTCATTTGAAAACCACTACTGAACGGATACACATTTTTCCATAATCTCACTGCAAGCAATGAGGCAACGTGATCATGCAAGTTCTCCCTCTCAATACCTCCCTCTCTCCAGACCCTACTGCTAGGATTTCATTAAAATGTAATTCCTGTGAGCTAGCATAGTTTGATATATTGCCCAGGAAATGGAGGCTTCTGTTTCTAACCAGTTCTAGTCAGCATCAATGTGTAGGTTCTTTTAATTTCAACATCCATCATTTCAGACTTGTTTTGCTGTTAATTACTGGAGGCACACTGCATTTTTCAGGAGTCAAATACAAGAGATTGTCACTTACTCCTGGGCTGTGATTCAGCTGTGTGGTCTAAGATGATATGCCAGAAGACTGCAAGACAACAGCAAAGACAAGACATGAGGTTTGTGTTGGGCAGCATCTCCAAGCCCAGGGGTAGACATTCACAGGAGGTGCATTATTGGTCAATCCAGTCTACAAACAAATATCACTCTCATAGCATAATATAATTCATGATACTAAAGTATTGTTTAAAAGCACATTTCACAGCGGATGGATTGTTACATCCAGTTAGGTTGATCTGACTCTAAATCGGATGTAAAATCACATACTGCCCATGGTGTTGCCTTCTTTTTTTGTAGAATGAGGTCAACCGTTTACATTGTACTTGTTCAATAGCCAGATATGCATTTCAGAATGGGGTAGAATTTAATGGTCTCTTTTGTACTCCAGGTATGTTACCAGGTCTTGAATAGTGGATTTACTAACAGTAATGGTGAAGAGCTTTGGCATCACTCTTGAGACTCATATAAATTTTTTGAAAAAAAGAAAGTTTCTAAGCACTTACTGTAAAGATTTTTTACACAAGATATCATAGGTCCAATTCTTTGGACTACATTTTCCTCCAAATCTTACCTTTGAAAATGCAGTCTATTCGACATACATGGCTCAAACTCTGTTTAAAAGGGCATATATCAAACAGTATATCCTAGTGAATTAAACACTTCCTACTCTCATGCCAGGGTGAATCATGATATGTGGGTCATTTTTGCTTAAACTATGATGTTTCTGGCATATTTGTAGGGCTTATATTTATTGTATAGCCTTTCTGCTCTTGGGTTTTGTTTTAATATGGCCTTTGCCATCCCCTCTATAGTCAGGGTTATGGCTGTAATATTGTCTTTTTTTTTTTTGTAATTATTCCTTTGGTATTGTTTTCCAAGGTGGTGAGTAAGAACCAAATGTAGTTTGGAAGTGAATTTGGCCTTCTGTTTGTGTCCTGCAAGTAGTGTGTGAACACTATATATTTGCTAAAAATAACACATACTCTGTAGAAGCAGAGTAATGTGCTTCAGTTATAAAAAATCAAAATGAGAGCTTCGACTACTGGCACATTAGCTTAAGTGAAACTTGTTTTGCACAACATTGCAAAGCTACCTTGGCAGCAATGAGCACAATAGAATGTGAATTTCTACTGGTATGGTATGCTGCCTGAACTGGTGTTCCTTAGAGTCCAGAAAGATTAAAGCCCTAAGGGTAAAGACAACTTCCTTCCTATATATAAATTGAATGATGCTGGACCTATTCTCGGAACCTCATCATTGACATAAATTTGGATAAAAGAAAGAGAGAGTCATGGTCCTCCAAGAATAACTTTAAAATGGCATGAGTCTTACTATCTCTCCATGCCAATTAAATATATATAGGAAGGGTGGTATTAGTGGAATTTAAGAGAGATATATGTATGGTTGGGAAGGTATGATTCGGGTCCTAAACACCTGTAGATTCCCTCTTTGGTACATGTGGTAGTCAGTCACTAAAGTACATTATACACAAAAAGTCTATGGGATTGTCTTTTCAGATGGGAAAAAATGGAGAAAATATTAGAAAATTTGGGGTCCTGTAATAATGCCATTTTGGTAAAAATCTAGGGTCAAGGAGACAATGTACACACGTGTTCATCTCCTGTCAAAACCAAAGAGTGCCTGCCAGGCTCTGAAAACCTCATTTGTCTCAAGGGGACTTCATATCTGGACCTCAGCTCGCATCTGTACAAGCCAGTCAACGTCCTCAGATACTTGTTGTCATCATGGATCCAGAAAAGGCCTCTGTCAACACATGAGCTTTTCAGCTGTGAGCCAAACCTCAGAAAGCTAACTCCTGGGATTTGAAAGGAGAGATCAGATTTGTGCAGGAGTAAAGGATCTCAGTCTATCAACAGTGCAATGGAAAAGCCAGGAACTTGAAATAAGTGAATTTACTTTTACTTTTATTTTCATAATAGAGAAATTTTTCTAAAAATGTATGGGGAAAATTGCTGACCCTTCAAAAAATCAAATCAATTTGGATGCATACTATGCTTTGAGTCTCAGTCACTAAAACATTCTCAAGGTCAATAGGTCAAAAATTCAAGGATTCAAAATGCAATGAGACCTTTCTCCAAGACTTTTCATAAGCATCTTAACGTTCAGATTTGATTTCAGTGCCTTCATCTAATCAGTTTTATTAGATTCATCTCCCTTTTCTCCTGTACAATAGATATACCCCTATCTTTTTCAAAGCTCTGCATACCATTGTTTAATTCAATTATTTTTGAAGCATGTCCCATGTCTATATTCTCCATTTGTGTTTCCCTATTCATGTCAGGATGTAAGACACAGGGCTGGCAAGGTCAACTATTTTCCTTATCACCAGTGATTTTGCAGGTCTTTGAGAAGGAAGAACCATTGTGATTATGAGGCTGAGTTTATAGTAGTCTCAATGTGCTTTAATATAGTATTGTATTTCTTTGTATATTTTGACAAGTGTTACATTTCAAAGGTTATTTAAAGGCAGTGCAGTGTCTTCATACCTTTTCTTACTGCTTTGTATAACACGGGCAATCTAGTGTTGTGGCTCAACATGTTAGTATTTTTTTTATATTAATCAATGGTGTTTTCTTAACTGTGGTTTAGAATGTTAAATTTTTAGGATATTTCTCTTGAATTTAAGAGAACAAATCCATCTTCTGCAAAGCTACTTAAAAAGAGAGGAAAACACATTTGGTCCATTCTGAGATTCCACAAGTACAGAAGAAGGATGGCCTCAATCTCTAATGGGTGCACTCTGTGCTCTAGTGGACTAGACTCCCAATATTCTATCATTTTCCTTTGGGTACCACACTCATCTGTAGAGAAATATCAGTTAATAGGCTATGAGTTTGAGCAATAGTAAGATAAAGAGCCTGGGTATGGTATATGGTAGAACGCCACATTTTTTTTTTTAATAAAAAGCTTCAGATAACAGGCTGAACTGAAATTCATTTCTCAAATACTTTCACCCCACTAGTGAATTTTATATTTCCTAAGTCTACACTTAATGTATTACTGGTTTCCATTGACCCTAGCTTGTGTCAGCTGTAACTACCTGTGAGAGCATACTTGCAAGGCAAGAGGCATGGCATTGTTACAAATCAATGGTTTATTGTGAATCAATGGGAAATGGCCAAGAGAATGTCTTTGTGACATTCTTATTGCTAGAGCTACTCAGTAGGTAAATAACTTTCTAGAAATTCCCCCTTTCTTCACTCAAAGAAAACAATTCAATTAAAACACATCCAGAGCTTACCTGTTGTGCCAGGGAAGAAGTAGCTATAAAAGGCTCTGACCTGCAACAACATTTTAATGAAGATTTTCATGAAAGGAAGTGCATCTCAGCAACCTGGCCAGCAGAAATCCTCTCAAGCTGGAAGTCTCTGAATCCATCCCTCTTCCCTAGACATCCCAAATGAGTTCGTTTACTCTCCTCAGGGTTAATGAATATTGCCAGGAATTCTGATATTCCTGACAGCTTGCCCTGAGCCAGACAGTTACAGCATTTTTAATGGTGCTAAAAGACTCAGGGTGGCTGACTTCAGGAGCATAGGGTAGCCTGTAAACAGGCAGGCAGCTATAAAACAAATATCAATCTCATAGTATAATCCAATTTGTAATACTAAGAAAATGTTCAAAGGCATGTTGAAACGGAGTAGAATGGGTTGCATCCAGTCTAGATGGTTCTCTTTGGAAATCAGATGTAAGTTCACATACTTCACATGGAATTGCCTTTATGTGTTCCTAGAATGAGTTCAGCATTTGACATTCTGCTTCTGCCATGGACAAATATGCATCTGAAAATGGGGTAAAAATTAATGGTTCTCTTTGCAGTCCAGTTTTGTTACCAGTTCTTGAATAGTGGATTTCCTACCAATGATGGGGAAGAGCTTTGTCACCAGCTCCTGTGAATCAAATTAATTTTTATGAAAAGAAAAAATTTCTAAGCTCTTACTGATAAGGATTTTGTGATTAATATTTCATGGGTAAAGATATTTGGAGTATGTTTTCCTTCAAATCTTTCTTTGGAAAATGCAGTCTATTGGAAACGCATGGCCTCAAACTCTCTTTAAGAGGGCATATATCAAAGAGTACAATCAAGTGAAGTCAACACTTCCTACCTACATGCCAGGTTTAATCATGATATACAGATCATTTTTGCTTGAACGTTGATGTTTCCGGCCTATTCCTGGGAGTTATACTTGTTCTGTGGACCTTTTCAGCTTTGCCTTTGGTTTAAGATGGTCTAAGCCATTTTCTCTATATCCTGTGTAATGGCTGCAATGTTGTATTTGCTTTTGTAATTTTTTCTGTAAGACTGTTTTCCCAGGTGGTGAATAAGAACTAAAAATATTTTGGAAGTGATGTTGGGCTTCTGCTTGTGTCCAGTAAGTAGTTTGTGAATGCTATCTATATGCCAAACATAACACATACTCTGTAGAAGCAGTGTGATACACTTTAATAGTAGTGAATTCACAGGAAGAGCTTCCACTAGAGGGAGAGGAGATTAAGTTCTGCACCACATTGCAATGCTACGTTGACAGTAACAAGCACACTAGAAACCTGTAGTTTCACTTGTATGGAATGCTACCTGAACAGGTGTCCCTTAATGTCCAGAAAGTTTCCAGCCCTAAGGACAAAGATAACTTCCCTCCCATATGTAAATTGAATGATGCAGGACATATACTGGGGTCCCCAACATTGACACAAATTTGGGTAGAAGAAGGGGAAAGACATGGTCTTCAGGATATATTTAAAAATGGCATGAGCCTTTCTATCGCCCTCCAATTAAATACATATCAGAAAGAGTGGCCTTTTTGGGTAGAAGAGAGATGCATGTATGGTCTGGAAGGAATGTATCATGCCCTAAACATCTGTGGATTTCCTCTTGAGCATATGTGTTAGTCTGGAAAAAATATACAGGTATACACTTAAAGCAATGGAATTGGCTTTTCAGATGGAAAACAATGGAGAAAACCATAGGCAAGTTTGGGTCTTGCAACACTGCCAGATTGGTAAAACTCTACAGTCAAGGAGACAGTGTGCACAAGTGTCCATCTCCCATCAAAACCAAAGAGTGCCTGCCACGCTCTGAAAACCTCATTTGTCTCAAGGAGACCTCGTATCTGGACTTCAGCTCACATCTGTACAAGTCAGTGAATGTTCTCAGATACTTGTTGTCATCATAGATCCAGAAAAGGCCTCTGTCAACACATGAGTGTTTCATCTGTGAGCCAAGCCTCCAAGAGTTAACTCCTGGGCTTTGAAAGGGGAGGTCAGATTTGTGCAGGAGTCATGGATCTCAGTCTATCAACAGTGCTATAGAAAAACCAGGAACTTGAAATAAGTGTCTTTCACTTCTGTTCTCACAATAGAGAAAATTTTCAAAAAAATTTATGTGGAAAAATTGCTGAATCTTCATAAATTACAAGCAGTTTGAAAGTGTACTACGCTTTGGGTCTCAATTGTTAAAAAAGTTTCTCAAGGTTAATAGTGCTCACAGGGGTTCAAAATTCAATGTGTCCTTTCTAATAGCTTTTTATAGGCATCTGAATTTTTAGATTTGATTACAGTCTCTTCATAGAGATTACCTCATTAGATTGTTCTCCCTGTTGTTCCTGTACAACAGATATAGCCCTATCTATTTCAAAGCTCTGCATATTATTGTTCAGTTCAATTTTTACAAGCCTGTTCCATGTCTATGTTGTCCACTAATGCTTCCTTACTCATGTTAGGATGTAAGTAACAGGGCTTGCTAGGTCAACTATTTCCCATAACACCAGGAATCTTGCAGGTGTTTGAGAAGGAAGGGCCATTGTGATTCTGAGTCTGAGTCTATAGTAGTATCTCCATGTTATCATATAGTGTTGTATTTCTTTGTATAGATTGACATGTGATCCATTTTTAGAGGTTTTTAAAGTGCAGTCCAATGTCCACAGAACTTTTCCTTATTGTTTGGTATACTATGAGCAATCTAGTGATGTGGCTGAATATGCTAGTTTGTTTGGTGTATTAATTAATGGTGTTATCGTAACTCTGATTTAGAATGGTACATTTTAAGGATCTTTCGCTTGAAATTAAGTGAACAAAACTGTCATCATCAAAGTTACTTAAAAGAATGGGAAGAGATTTTGGGTGCATCCTGAGCATCCCGAAGAACAGAAGAAGGATGGCCTGATTCTGTAATTGGTGCTCTCTGTGCTCTAGTGGAGTAGACTCCCAATATTATATCATCTACCTTTTGGTACCACACCTATCAGTAGAAAATACCTGTTAATCTGGCTATGAGTTTGAGTGATAGTATGCTAAAGAGCCTGGAAATGAAATACGGTTGAAAGGCATATGTTTTGTTTCAAATGGAAAGCTTCAAAGAGCAGGATCAACTGAAATCAATTTCTCAAATACCTTCACACCACTAGTGAATTTTAAATTTCCTTACTCTACAGTTAATGGTATTAATGGTTTTCCTTGATCATAGCTTTACCAGACATGACTCGCTGGGAGAGCACACCTGCAATGCAAGAGGCATCACAATTGCTAACATGAATGGCACACCAGGAATCAATGAGATATGGCCTAAAGAGTGTCTCCATAAAATTTTCATTACTAGAGCTACTCATTAGGTAAATAACCCTTTGGAAGTCTTCTGTCTTTACTCAAAGGAAACAAGTCAAGTCAAAGGGATCCAGAGCTTACCTGTTGTGCCAGTGAAGAAGCAGCTCTCAAAAGCTCTGGCCTGAAACAGCATTTCAAAGAAGTCATTCGGGAAAGAAAGTGCATCTCTGCAACCTCTCCACCTGAAATACTCTCAAGCTGGAAGTTGCTGAGGCCTTCCCTCTTCCCTAGACATCCCAAGGGAGTTCATTTACACTTCTCAGGCTTAGCAACGGTTGTGGGTAATTCTGATATTATGACAGATTGCTCTAAACCAGAGAGTTATAACATTCTGGATGGTGCTAAAAGTCATAGGATGGCTGACCTTAGAGAGCATAAGGGAAGCCTGTAAACAGGCAGGTAGGTAAAAAAAATATAATTATCATAGTATAATCTAACTTAGAGTACTACAAAAATGTTCACAGCCATGGAGTACTGAGGAGGATTGTGTTACATCCAGTCTATGTTTATCTCTCTGGAAATCTCATGTAAAACAACACATGGCCCATGGAATTGCTTCTATGTGTTTCTAGAATGAGTTCAGCCCTAGATATTTTACTTCTGCCATGGCCTGATGTGCATATGAGAATAGGGTTGAAATTAATGTTGCCCTTTGCACTTCAGGGATGTATGTTCCCAGGACTTGAAATGTGGATTGCATACCAATGATGGTGAGGAACTTTGGCATTGGCTGCTGTGACTCAAGTTCATTTTTATGAAAAGAAGAAATTTTCTAAGCACTAACTTTTAAGTTGTGATTAAAATGTCAATTCTTAGGGGTATTTTTTCCTTCAAATCTTATCTTGGAAAATGCAGTCTAATGGACATGCAAGTCGTCAGGATCTGTTGAAGAGGGCATATATCAAAGAGTATATTCAAGTGAAACAAACATTTCCTACCCACATGCCAGGTTGAATCAGGATATGTGTGTCAGTTGCGATTGAACTGTGATGTTTCTGGCCTAATCGTAGGGGTTCTAATTGTTGTGTGGTACTTCTTCCTTTGGGCTTTGGGTTAAGATGGTCTTAGCCATTCTCTCTATACCCTGTGTTGCAGCTGCAATGTTTTTCTGGCTTTTGTAATTTTTTCCTGTGTTATTGTTTCACAGGTGGTAAGTAAAAATAAAAAATATTTCAGAATAGATGTTGGCCTTCTGCTTGTGTCCAGCAATTAGTGTGGGAAGGCTATCTATATGCCAAATGTAACACATACTATGTAGAATCAGAGTGATACAATCAAGAGTTTCCACTACAGGGACAGGAGCTTAAGAGAAACATGTGCTGCACCTATTGCAATGTTACCTTGTCAGTGATGAGCAAAATAGTAACCTGTATTTCCACGGGTATGGTACACTTCCTGGTCAGCTGTCCCTTAATGTCCAGAAGATTTCCATCCCTAAGGATGGAAATACGTTATTTGGAAGATACAGGACGTATTCTGAGGAATTCACCTTTGACACAAATTTGAGTAAAAGAAGAAGAAAGACATGATCCTCCAACAATTGGGTTAAAAATGGCATGATCCTTACTATCTCTCCCTGCCAAATAATTACATACAGGGAAGGGCAGTTTTCTTGAAGTAGAAGAGAGGTGCATGCTTGGTCAGAAGAATGTATCAAGTCTAAAAATCTGTGGATTACTGTTTGGCATGTGTGTTATTCAGGAACAAATACACATGTATACACTTAAAGTCTAGGAAGTGTTTTTCAGATGGAAAAAATGGAGAGCACATTAGGCAATTTTGGGTCTTGTAACACTGCCAGTTGGATAAAACTCTAGGGACAAGGAGACAACGTGCACAAGTGTCCATCTCACATCAAAACCAAAGAGTACCTGCCAGGCTCTGAAAACCTCATTTGTCTCAAGGGTACCTCATATCTGGACCTCAGCTCACATCCGTACAAGTCAGTCAACGTCCTCAGATACTTGTTGTCATCATAGATCCAGAAAAGGCCTTTGTCAACACATGAGTGTTTCAGCTGTGAGCCAAGCCTCAGACAGCCAGGTCCTGGGCTTTGAAAGGAGAGGTCAAATTTGTGCAGCAGTCTTGGATCTCAGTCTATCAAAAGTACTATGCAAAAAACAGGAACATGAAATATGTGTCTTTCATTTCTGTTCTCATCATAGAAACCATATTCAAAAAATATATGGGGAGAGAATTGCTGATTCTAAATAAATTACAAGCAGGTTGAAAGTGTACTATGCTTTGGGTCTCAATAGTTAAAAATAATTTCTCAAGATAAATAGGGATCACAAGGATTAAAAATGCACTGTGTCCTTTCTAGGAGCCTTTTTAAATAGGCATCTTAATTTTCAGATTTGATTCCAGACTCTTCATTGAGATGGTCTTATTAGATTGTTCTCCCTGTTGCTCCTGTACAATAGATATACCCCTATGTATTTCAAAGCTCTGCATATCACTGTTCAGTTCCCTTATTTTTGAAGCTTTTTTCCTTTGTATGTTCTCCATTAGTGTTCCCTTACTCATGTCAAGATGTAAGTCACAAAGGCTGGCCAGGTCAACATTTTCCAGAATATCAGAAATCTTGCACGACTTTGAAAAGGAAGGGCCATCTTGATTATGAGTCTGAGTCTGTAGCTGTCTCTATGTCTTATCTTATAGTGCTGTATTTCTTTGTATATATTGACAAGTGATCTATTTTAGAGGTCCTCAAAGTACATTGCAATGTCAACAGAAGATTTCCCTATTGTTTTGTCTATGATGGGCAATCTGATGTAGTGCATTCATATGCTAGTTTGTTTGGTATATTAATTAATGGTGTTTTCTTAACTCTTGTTTAGAATGGTATATTTATACAGTCTGTCACTTGAAATGAAGAGAAGAAAACTGTCATCTGCAAAGTTATTTAAGGGGTGGGGCAAACACATTGTAAGCATCCTGAGCATCCACAAGAAAGGAGAGCCGAAATCTCTAATGGGTGCTTTCTGTACTCTAGTGGACTGGATTCCCAATATACTATCATCTTCCTTTGGGCACCACGCCTATCAGTAGAGAAACATCCACTAGTTTGTCTATGAGTTTCAGCGATAGTAAGATAACAAACCTGGCAATGAAATATGGTTGAAGGCATTGTATTGTTTCAAAAGGAAAGCTGCAGATAACAAGCTTAACTGAAATTCATTTCTCAATTACCTTCACCTCACTAGTCAATTTTAAATTTCCTAAGTCCCCAGGGAATGGTATTATGGGTTTTTCTTGACTCTAGCTTGTGTTATCCATTACTCTCTGAGAAAGCACTATTCAATACGGGAGGCATGGCAAGTTTGAAATTGAAAGGTGTACTATAAATCAATGAAAAATGGCCTAGAGAATGTTTTCCTGAAATTCTTATTGCTAGAGCTATTCATTAGGGAAATAACTCTTTAGATTTCCTCCTGTATTCATTCCAAATAAAATTAGTCAAGGGAAGAAAATCCAAAGCTTACCTGTTGTGTCAGTGAAGAAGCAGCTCTCAGAAGCTCTGGCCTGCAACAACAATTCAAGGAAGTCTTTCAGGAAAGGAAGCTCATCTCGGCAACCTGGCCCCCTGAAACCCTCTCTAACTGGAAGTTGCTGAAACCTTCCCTTTTCCCTAGACATCCCAAGGGAGTTCTTGTACACTCCTCCAGTTTCACAACTGTTGTAGTTAATTGTGATACTATGACTGATTTCTCTAAACCAGACAGTTATTGCTTTTTGATGGTGCTAAAAGCCACAGGGTGGCTAACTTCAGAGAGAATAAAGGAGGCCAGTAAACAGGCAGGGAGCTACAAAACAAATATCACTCTCATAGTATAATCTAATTCACATTACTAAAAAATGTAAAAAGCCATGTTGTACTGGGGAGGAATCGGTTATATGCAGTCTTGGTCGATCCTTTTGTGGAAATCCAATGTAAAATCACACACTGCCCATGGAATTGACTCTATGTGTTTCTAGAATGTCCAGCCTTTGTAATTTGATTTTTGCCATGGCCAGCTATGCATCCGCACGTAGGGTTGAAATTAAAGTTGCCCTTTGCACTTCAAGGAAGTCTGTTACCAGGTCTCCAATTGTGGATTTCCTACCAAAGATGTTGAGTAGCTCTGGAATCAGCTCCTGTGACTCAAGTTAGTTTTCATGAAAAGAAGAAACTTTCTAAGTACTTGCTGTAAAAATGTTGTGATTAAGGTATCATGGTATCAATTCTTTGCAGTATGTATCACTTCATGTCTTACCTTGGATAATGCAGTCTATTGGCCATGCAAGCCATCAAACTCTGTTGAAGGCATAAATCAAAGAGTATAATCATGTGAAATAAGCACATCCTAACTACATGGCCAGGTGAATCAGCATATGTGGGTGTGTTGTGGTTGAACTTGATGTTTCTGGCCTATTCATAGTGGTTACATTTGTTGAGTGGTTCCTCTTCCCATGGGCTTTGGGTTAAGATGGTCTAAGCCATTCCCTCTATCCTCTGTATAATGGCTGCAATGTAGTTTTTGCTTTTGTAATTTTTCCTGTGAAATTATTTCCAAGTGGTAAATAAGAAGAAAAACTCTTTGGGAAGTGATGTCGTGTTTCTGCTTGTGTCCTGCAAGTAGTGTGTGAAGGATATATGTATGCCAATCATAACACATTCTCTGTAGAAGCAGAGTAATACACTTCAATGATTGTGAATCCACAGGAAAATCTTCCACTACAGGAACAGGAGCTTACTTGAAACTTGTTCTGCATGACATTGTAATGCTACCTTGTCAGCGATGAGAACATGGAAACCTATATATATAGTTCCACTGGTATGTTACACAGCATGAACAGCTGTCCCTTAATATCCAGAAAGGTTCCAGCCCAAAGGACAAAGACAATTTCCCTCCCATATATAAAGTGAATGACGTTTTCTTAACTCTGGATTAGAATGGTACATTTATAAGGCCAGTCACTTGAAATTAAGAGAACAAAACTGTCACTTGCAAGGCTACTTAATAGGTTTGGCAAACACATTGCTGGCATCATAGGCTTCCACAAGAACGCAAGAAGGAGGGCCAGAATCTCTAATGGGTGCTCTCTGTGCTCTAGTGGACTGGACTCACAATATTCTTTTTTCTTTGGGCACCACACCTATCAGTAGAGAAATATCCATTAATCTGGCATGAGCCTTACTGTCTCTCCTTTCCAATTAAACACATATAGGAAGGTATGTTATTCTTGGAGTAGAAGAAAGGTGCATGCATGGTCAAAAAGTGATATATCAGGTCCTAAGCATCTTTGATTTCTTCCTCAGCATGTGTGTTAGTCAGGAACTATAATACATGCATATATTTAAAGTCTATGGAATTGTCTTTTCAGATGGAAAACAATGTAGAAAATTTTAGGCAAGTTTTAGTCTTGTAACACTGGCAGTTTACTAAAAATCTATGGTGAAGGAGACAATGTGTGCTAGTATCCATCTCTCATCAAAACCAAAGAGTGCATGCCAGGCCCTGAAATCCTCTATTGTCTCAGGTGCCATCATATCCTGACCTCATCTCGAATATGTACAAGTCAGTCAATGTCCTCAGATACTAGTTGTCATCATAGATCCTGAAAAGGCCTCTGTCAATGCATGAGTGTTTCAGCTCAATGTGTCGCCTCTGAGGGGCAACTCCTGAGTTTTGAATGGAAAGATCAGATTTGCTGGGAGTCATGGATCTCAGGCTATCAACAGTGCTATGGAAAATCAGGAACTTGAAAGAATTTTCTTTCACATTTGTTCTTGTAAGAGAGGAAATTTTCAAAAAAAAATATATGTGGAAAATATTGCTGATTATCTGAACAATTAAATCAATTGGAATGCATTCTATGTTTTATGTATCAATCATTAAATGACTGTCTCAGTTATTAGGGAAAAAATTTAAGTATTCAAAATGCAATGAGTCCTTTCTTAGAGACTTTTCATAAGCATCTTAATGTTCAGATTTTATTACAGTCTCTTCATGTAGATGGTCTTTTTAGATTGTTCTCTTTATTCCTTCTTTACAATAGATATACCCCTACATATTTCAAAGCTCTACATACCATTGTTCAGTTCAACTATTTTTGAAGCATGTCCCATGTCTATATACTACATTAGTGTCTCCTTACTCATGTCAGAATGTAAGACAGGGGGCTGGCTAGTCATCTATTTTCCACATGACCAGGAAACTTGCAGGTATTTGAGAAGGAAAATATGCTGTGATTATGAGTCTGAGTCTTTAGTTCTCTCTATATGTTATCATGTAGTGTTGTAATTCTTCGTATAGATTGACAAGTGACCATTTCAGGGCTCCTTAAATGGCAGCACAGTGTCTATAGAATCTTTTCTTATTATTTTGTATATCATGGCAATCTAGTGTTGTGGCTCAGTATGCTAAATTGTTTGGTATATTAATTAAGGTGTTTTCTTAACTCTAGTTTAGAATGGAAGATTTTATGAACTTTCATTTGAAATATATAAAGCAATACTGTCATCTTCAAGCTTCTTAAAAGGAGGGTAAAACACTTTGGGTGCATTCTGAGTATCCACACAAGTGGGAGAATGATGGCCTGAATTTTTCATAGGTGTTGTCTGTGCTCTAGTGGACTAGACTCCCAATATCCTATCATCTTCCTTTGGGTACCACACCTATCAGTAGAGAAATATCCATTAATTAGGTTATGAGTTTGAGTGATAGTAAGATACATAGCCTGGAGGTGCAATTTTATTGAATGCCATATATTTTGTTTGAATGGAAAGCTTCAGATAAGAGACTCAACATCAACTCATCTCTTGAATCCTTTCTCCTCACTAGGGAATTTTCACTTTCCTAGTTCTAGAGCTAATGGTATTACTGGTATTCCTTGACACTAGATGGTGTCAGCTATTACTGGCAGTGAGAGCACACCTGCAACACAAGAGGCATTATGGTTGTTACAAATGAACAGTGCACTATGATTCAATGGGAAATGGCCTAGAGAGTGTCTTCATGACATTCTTATTGCTAGAGCTACTCAGGAGGCAAATAACTCTTTAGAAAGTCCCCTGTCTTCACTTTAAGAAAACAAGTCAAGTGAAATATATCCAGAGATACCTGTTGTGCCAGGGAAGAAGGTGCTTTCAAAGGCTCCAGCCTGCAAAAATATTTAAAGGAAGTCTTTCAGGAAAGTAAGAACATCTCAGCAACCTGGCCAGCCAAAATGCTCTCAAGATGGAAGTCACTGAACTCTTCACTCTTCGCTAGACATCACTAGTTAGTTCATTTACCCTCCTCAGAGTTAGCAAGTGTTGCAAGGAATTCTGATATTCCTGACAGCTTATTGTAAAACAGATAGTTACAGCATTTTTAATGGTGCTACTAGGCACAGGGTTTCTTATGTCAAGAGCATTGGGCAGCTTGTAAAAAGGCAGGCATCTACAAAACAAATACCACTTTCTTAGTATAATCTAATTCTAGGTGTTAAAAATAAAATTCACATGCATGTTTTACTGGTGTGGAGTGGGTTACATCCAGTCTAGGTTGGTCTCTTTGGAAACTGGATGTAAATTTGCATACTGCCTATGGAATTGCCTCTATGTGCTTCTAGAATGAGTTGAGCCTTGGATATTCTACTTCTACTATGGCCAGATCTGAATCTGTGAATAGGGTAGACCTTTGCACCAGGTCTTGAATAATTGATTTCCTACCAATGATTGTGAAAAGATTTGGCATCAGCTCCTGTGACTCAAGTTATTTTTATGAAAAGAAGAAAGTTTCTAAGCACTTACTGTAAAGGTGTTGTGACTAAGATATCATGGGTTCAGTTCTTTGGAGTACGTTTTTCTTCCTTGGAGAATGCAGTCTATTGGACATGCAAGCCATCAAACTCTGTTGAAGAGGGCATATATCAAAGAGTATAATCAAATGAAATAAACACTTCCTACCTATATGCTGTGTTTAACCAAGATATTTGGATCAGTGTTGCTTGAGCTGTGATGTTTCTGCATTTTTTCATAGGGGTTATATTTGTTGTGTGGTCCTTCTTTCCTTGTGCTTTGTGTTAAGATGGTCTAAGCCATTCCCTCTACACTCTGTATAATGGCTGCAATGTTGTCTCTGCTTTCATAATTTTTCCAGTGGGGTTGTTTTTCCAGGTGGTGAATAAGAACTAAAAATATTTTGGAAGTGATGTTGGGCTTCTGTTTGTTTCCAGCAAGTAGTGTGTGAACACTATGTGGCAAATATAACAATACTCTGTAGAAGTAAAGTGATGCTTGTGATGCTTGTGAAATAAGAGGGATAGCTTCCACTACTGGGACAGTAACATAAGTGAAATTTGTTCTGCACCATAATGCAATGCCACCTTGCCAATGATGTGCACAATAAAAACCTAAGGTTCCACTGGTATAGTATGTTGTCTGAATAGGTGTCTTTTAGTATCCAGTTAGTTTCCAGTCCTTAGGACAAAGACAACTTCTCTCCCATATATAAATTGAATGATGCTGGACATATTCTGGGTAGCTCATTATTAACACAAAATTTGGTAAAGGAAGGGGAGTGACATGGTCCTCGAAGAAAACATTTATAAATGGACTGACCTTTCTATCTGTCCCTGCCAATTAAATACATATAGGGAATGGTGGTCTTCATGGAGTAGAAGAGTGGTGTAGGCATGGTCGGGAAGGGATGTAACAGGTCCTAAACATATTTGGATTCCTTCTTTGACACATGTGTGAGTCAGGCGTTAAAATACATGTACACATTTACAGGCTTTGGAATTGTCTTTTCAGATGTATAACAATGGAGAAAATAGTAGGCAAGTCAGTATCCTGTAGCAATGCCATTTTGGTAAAAATCTAGTCAATGAGACAATGTGCACTATTATTCATTACCCATCAAAAACAGAGTGTCTGCCAGGCTCTGAAAGCTTCATTTGTCTCAGGGGGACATCATATCTGGACCTCAGCTCACATCTGTACAAGTTAGTCAATGTTCTCAGATACTTGTTGTCATCCTAGATGCAAAAAAGGCCTTTGTCAACACATGAGTGTTTCAGCTGTGAGCCAAGCCTCAGAGAGATAACTCCTGGGCTTTGAAAGGAGAGATCAGATTTGTGCAGGAGTCATGGATCTAAGTCTATCAACAATTCTGTGGAAAAACCAGGAATTTGAAATACATGTCTTTAACTTCTGTTCTCATAATAGAGAAAATATTCAAAAAATGTATGGGGTTGAATTTTATAGTTTGTTTTACTTCAGATCTTTCCTTTGACACTGCAGTCTACTTCACATGCATGGCATTAAACTGTGTATAAGAGTGTGTATATCATACAGTATTACCAAGTGATCTAAATGCTCACTCACTCGCACACTTATATGTGAATCAGTTTTGATTCAACTTTGATGTTTATCGACTATTAATAGGGGTAATATTTGCTGTGTCATTCTTTTTTCTTCTGCTTGAGGAGTTGCCTACTAATATCTGGGCAAGTTCCATCTCTAAGGTCAAAGGAAACTTCCCTCTCCATATACAATTTGAATCATCCTGGACATATTCTGGGTATCTCATTATTGATTCAAAATTGGGTAAAAAGGGGGAGAGATATTGTCCTCAATGAATACTTTTAATAATGGCATGAGCCTCACTATTTCTTCCTGTGATTTAACTACATAAAAGAAAGTGGGTTTTTTGTTTGCTTGTTTATTTGTTTGTTTGTGTGTGTGTTCTAGTACAAGAGAGTTGCATACATGCTGGAGAAGGGATCTATCAGTTCATATAGATCTTTGGATTATCTGTTTGGCATGTGTGTGAGTCAGGACCTAAAATACATGTATACATTTAAAGGGTACATAATTTTTTTTAAGATGGAAAGCAATGGAGATATTAAGGCAAATTTGCAACCTATAACAATAAAATTTTGCTAAAAATCTAGACGCAGTTCAATTTTTGACATGTGTTCCATGTCTATCTTCTCCATTTGTGCTTACTTACACATGTGAGGATGTCAACAACAAGGCGTGGCTAGATAAAAATTTTTCTAATTCACTCAGATTCCTGCAGGACCTTAGGAAGGAAGAGCCCTTGGGATTATGCGTCCAAATCTGTTATACTCTCTACATATTACCATATGATATTGTATTCCTTTGTATAGCTTGACAAGGTATCCATTTCAGAGGTCCGTAATGGGAAGAGCAGTGTCTACAGATCCTGTTTTTATTGATTTGAATATCATTGGGCATGTAGTATGATGGTTTAATATACTCATTTACTCGGTATATTAATTAGTAGTGCTTTCTTAACTCTGTTTTAGAATGGTAAAATTTTAGAAAATTTCACTTGAAATTAATAGAGCAAAATTATCATTTGAAAAACTACTTAAAAGGAAGGGAAACACATTAGGTGCATTATGAGCATCCACATGAATGGAACAAGAATGGCCTTAATCTCTAATGATTGTTGTTTCTGCTCTAATAAACCAGACACCCAATACTCTATGTTCTTCCTTTGGTTACCATACCTATCAGTGGTGAAATAACATTTAATCAGGCTATGAGTTTGGGCAACAATAAGATAAATATCTTGGGATTAAATATGATTGAGTGCTAGATATTTTATTTGAAATGCAAACTTTGAGATTACAGGTTCAACTGAATATGATTTCTTGAATAATTTTACACAAATAATGAATTTTAAATTTTCTAAGCCTATAGTTAATGGTATTATTGGTTTTTCCTTAACTAGCTTGTGCCAGTAGTGACTCTCTGTGACACCTGCAATACTAGAGGCATGATAATTGTTACATATGGACAGTGCACTATCCATCAACGGGAAATGGTCTAGTGAGGTACATCATGAATTTTTTACTCCTAGAGGTACTGAGTATGTAAATAACTATTTAAAAAGGCCACTATTTTGCTGAAAGGAAAAAATCAAGCATAACAGGTTCAGAGCTTACCTGACATGCCAGAGAAGAAGCAGCTCTCAAAGGCTCTACTCTGAAAAAAGACTGGAAATAGAAGGATGCAGAGGGTTCTAGAAACCTACAGGAAGAACATCATGATGGGCAGATCTGGGACTAGGAGTTCTGCTCAAACTACTGAACCAACCAAGGACAATGCATGCAGTAGACATTGAAACCCTACTCAGATCTAGCCAATGAACAGGACATTCTCCACAGTGAGTGGAGAGCAAGAACTGATTCTGACATAAACTTTGGTGCTCCAATATTTGACCACTTCCCCTTTGGAGGGAGGCCTGGTGGCACTCAAAAAAAGGATAAAGAGGCCACCAAGATGAGACTTGAGAGGCTGTGACCATATCATGGGAGAGGAGGTCCCCCTCAGTCACAGACCTAAGGGAGGTGAATAGGATGGAAGCAGGAGGGAGGGAGGAATGGGAGGATACAAGGGATGGGATAACAATTTAGATGTAATCTGAATAAATTAATTAAAAAAGATTTCAAGGAAGTCTTAAAGGAAAGGAAGTGCATCTTTGCAACATTGCCAGCCTAAAGAATTTCAAGCTTGAAGCGTCTGAATCCTTCCCACTTCCTTAGACATACCAAGTGAGTGCATTTCCTCTCCTCAAGTTTAGCATCTGTTGCATGGAATGATAATATTTCTAATATGTTCCTATGAAGCAGTTACAGCTATTTAATGGTGCTGAAAGATAACATGATCCTGACTTCAGAAAGCATAATGCAACTTGTAAATGAGCAGATATGTACAAATCATATCTCATTCTCTTATTATAATCAGAATACCTGTATTAACAAAATATTCAGACATGTTGTACAGGGATAGGAATGGATTATGTTTAGTACAGGTTTATATCTTTGGAATTGAGATGTAAAAATGCAATCTACTCATGGGATCCCTTCTATGTATTTCTAAGACTAAGTTCAGTCTTTGACATTCTACTTCTGCCTTGGGGATCTCTACATCTGAATATGGGGTAGAAATTAAAGGTGCCCTTTGCTCTCCAGATATGTTACCAGGTCTTGAATAGTGGAATTCCTATCAGTGATGGTGAAATGCTGTGGCATCAGCTCCTGTGACTCAAGTTAATTTTTATGAAATGAAAGCATTTTTAAAAACTTACTGATAAGAATTTTGTAATTAGGATATCATAAATTGAATTCTTTGTAGTATGTTGTACTTTTAATCTTACCTTGGACAATGTACCCTATTGGACATACATTGCATCAAATTGTGTTTAAGAGGGCATACATACATGGAACAGTATAATCAAGTAAACTAAAAACTGCCTAAATACATGCCAGAATGAAACATGATATGTGGATCATTTTTTAAGCAACTATGATGTTTTTGGACTATCAAAAGTGGTGATATTTGTTGTGTGGTTGTTTTTTACTTTGGCCTTGGGTTAAGATGTTGTACTCATTCCCTCTACACCCTGTGTAACTGCTAAAATATAGTTTTTGGTTTTGTAGTTGTTTCTGTTGAGTTATTTTCCCAGGTTATGAATAAGAACCCAAAATATATTGGAAGTGATGTTGGGCTTCTGTTAGTGATCAACAAGAAGTGTGTGAATGTAATCATCTTGCCAAAAATAACACATACTCTATAGAAGCAAATTGACACACTTCAATTATAATGGATCAACAGGGATGGCATCCACTACAATTACAGTTATTCAGGCTATGAGTTTTAATGACTGCAAAATTAAGAACTGGTGGATGAAGTATGATTGATCACCTGCTATATATTTGGAATGTAAACCTTCAGAATACAATGTCAACTAGTAATCATTTCTCAAATAATTTCAAACAACTATTGAATGCTAAATTACCCAAGTCTATAGTTAATGAGATTATTGGTTTCTTTGTCACTAGCTTCTGTGACTTGCTGTTACACCAGCAATGCCAGAGGCATGACAATTGTTATACATAAAATGTGCATTATGAATCAATGAAAAAATGTCCAAGAAGGTGACAGCATAAAATTCTTATTCCTAGAGCTACTAAGTAGTTAAATAACTATTAAATATTCCACAGTACTCACTCAAAGAAAACAAACCAGGTAAACATACCCAGTTCTTACCTGTCACGCCAAAAGAGAAGCAGTTCTCACAGGCTCTAGGCTGTAACAAAAATTCAATAAAGTCAATCTATAAATGAAATGCTTCTAGCCAACTTTCCCAGCTGAAAGAGTCTCATGCTTAAAATGCACATAGATTCCCCACACATTAATAGTGGGAGATTTCAACACCCCACTTTCACCAAAGCATAAGTCAATGAAACAGAAGCTAAATGGATAAATAGTGACACTAACCCATGTAATGAATCAAATAAAATTAACAGATATCTACAGAACTTTTCACTCAAGTACAAAGAATATACCTCCTCAACACTTCATAGAACCGTCTCCAAAATTAACCATATATTAGGACACAAAGCAAATCTCAACATATACAAGAAGAATAAAATAATACCTTGTATCTTATCAGATGACCATGGACTAAAGCTGGACTTTAACAACAATGGATAACAAAAAGTCTAAATACACATGAAAACTGAACAACTCTCTACTCAATGACAACTGGGTAAGGAAAGAAATAAAGAAAGAAAGTGGAGACCATAAAACTCAATGAAAATGAAGGCATAACATACCTAAATTTATGGGACACATTGAAAACAGTGCTAATATGAAAATTCATAGCACTAAGTACCTCCATAAAGAGACTGGAAACATCTCATACAGGTAACATAATGACACAATTAGCAAAAAAGAAGAAGAAACATGAAAGAGGAGTAGAAAGCTGGAAAAGTAAAACTTAGCTTGAAATCAATAATTAAGAAACAAAGAGAACAATTCAAAGAATCGACAAAACCAAGAGGTGGTTCTTTGAGAAAATCAACAAGATAAACAAACTGTTAGCCAATCTAACTAAAAGGGAGGAAGACACTATCAAAATCTACAAAATCAGAAATGAAAAGGGAGACATGACAGCAGTCACTGAAGAAATAAAAAGAATCATTAGGTCTTACTTCAAAAACCTATAAGCCACACAATTTGAAAATCTAAAGGAAATGGATGCTTTTCTTTATGGGTTGCACTTGGCAAAGCTGAATCAAGATGTGGGGAGAGAGGAACACTCCTTCATTGCTGGTGGGAATGCAAACTAGTACAGCCACTTTGGAAATCTATCTGGTGCTATCTCAGAAAAATGGGAATAGGGCTTCCTCAAGACCCAGCTATTCTACTCCTTGGAATATACCCAGAAGATGCTCCAGCACACAACAAGAAAATTTGCTCAACCATGTTCATAGCAGCCTTATTCATAATAGCCAGAACATGGAAACAGCCTAAGTGTCCCTCAATAGAAGAGTGGATAAAGAAACTGTGGTACATATACACTATGGAATACTACTCAGCTATTAAAAACAAGGAATTCCCGAAATTTGTGGATAAATGGATTGAGCTAGAAATGAGCATAATGAGCGAGTTAACCCAGAAGCAGAAAGGATCAAATGGCATATACTCACTTATATCGGCATACTAGGCCAAGGGGCATGTCCCACGAAAGCCTTCACTTACCAGGAAACTGGGACAGAGGGGAAGGCATCCTATTGGGACTCTAAATGAGAGACGCATGGGAGAATAGCAAAATAAAAGGATCCAGAGGGTCCTAGAAATCTACAAGTAGAACAATATGATAGGCAGATTTGGGCACAGGGGTCCCGCTCAAACTAAGGCACCAGCCAAGGACAATACAGGAGGTAAACTTTAAACCCCTTCCCAGATCTAGCCAATGGTCAGAATATTCTCCACAGTTGAGTGGAGAGTGTGATATGACTTTCTCATGTACTCTGGTGCCTCACATTTGACCATGTCCCCTGGAGGGGGAGACCTGGTGGCACTCAGAGGAAGGACAGCAGGTAGCCAAGAAGAGACTTGATACCCTATGAGAATATACAGGGGGAGGTAATCCCCCCCAGGAACAGTCATAGGGGAGGGGAATAATGGGAAAATGGGGTGGGGGGAGGAATGGGAGGATACAAGGGATGGGATAAACATTGAGATGAAACAAGAATAAATTAATAAAAAAACATTAAAAAAAGATCAGATAAACAAATTAAATAGTCAGATTTCTCCTACAGAAATGGCAGCAGTCATCAAAAGTTTCCTAAGGAAAAAAAAGCCCAGAGCCAGATGGTTTCAGTTCAGAATTCTACCTTAACTTCAAAGAAGAGCTATTACCAATACTCTTCAAACTACTTCACAAAGTAGGAACAGATGGAACATTACCAAACTCATTTTCTGAGGCCATCATCACGTTGATACTCAAAGCTCACAAAGACCCAAAAAAGGGAACTTCAGACCAATTCCTCTTATGAACATTGATGCAAAAATATTCAAAAAAACACTTGCTAACTGAATCTAAGAACACATTAAAGATATTCACCGTGACCAAGTAGGCTTCATCCCAGGCATGCAAGGATAGTTCAATATGTAGATATCTATCAATGTAATCCAACATATAACCAAACTGAATGAAAAAAAAAAAACACATGATCATCTCCTTAGATGCTGACAAAGGATTTGACAAAAATCCAACACCCATTCATCTTTAAAGCCTTGGAGAGATCATGGATACCTAAACATACCTAAACATAATAAAGGCTATATACAGCAAGCCAATAACCAAATTAAATGGAGAGACAAGGATATTCCACTAACATCAGGGACTAGACATGGCTGCCCACTATCTCCATATCTCTTCAATATATTACTTGATGTTCTAGCTAGAACAATAAGACAACAAAAGGAGATCAAGAGGATCCACATTGGAAAAGAAAAAGTCAGATTATCCCTATTCATTGATAATATGACACCGTACATAACTGGCTCTGAAAACTCCACTCCTACAGCTGATAAACACCTTCAGCAAAGTGGCTAGATACAAAATCAACTCAAAAGTCAGTAGCCCTCCTGTATACAAATTACATCTATGCTAAGAAAGAAATTAGGGAAACTGCACTCTTCAGTATAGCCACAAATAATATAAAGTATGTATATGTAACTCCAACCAAGCAAATGAAAGACTTACATGAAAAAAACCTTTGTCATTGAAGGAGGAAGTTGAAGATAATATCAGAAGATGGAAAATTCTCCCTTGTTCATGTATTGGGATCTGAACAAAACAGAGAATTCTCAACAGAGGAATATCACATGGCTGAGAATCACTTAAAGAAATGTTCAACATCCTTAGTCATCACAGAAATGTAAATTAAAACAACTCCTTACTCCAGGCAGAATGTCTAAGTTAAAAAACTAAAATGACAGCATATGTGGGCAAAGATGTGCAGAAAGAGAAGCACTCCTTCACTGTTGGTGGGAGTGCAGACTTATACAACAACTTTGGGAATAAATCTAGCACTTTCTCAGAAAAATAGGAACAGTGCTATCTCAAGATCCAGCTATATTCCTCCCAGGAATATAGACAAAATACACCATACACAAGAACATTTATCAACTATGTTCATAGTAGCTTTATTTATTATATCCTGAAGTCCCTCAACTGAAGAATGGATAAAGAAATTGTTGTACATTTACACAATGGAATACAATTCAACTATTAAAAATAAAGAAACCTTGAAATTTGTAGGGAAATGGATGGAACTAGAAATTATCATCCTGAGTGATGTAACCCAGATTCAGAAAGACATACTTGGTATATTTTCACTTATAAGTGGATATTATCCCTATATGGATGTCCTCTGAGAGTCTCCACTCAGTGAGGGTTCAAGACAGATGATGGGGCTTAGTTCTGGACTCCAGATGACAGTAGTATGGAATAATGGGGCCTTGGAAAACCCAACGTATTCAGGAACCCCACAAAGTAACCATCAAGGCTGCTGAATCTGTACCACTGGGGGTGTGCCCAAACTGTTATACCAAACCTAGACACCCTGTTAAGAATTAGCCAATGGGCAGCTAATTCTCCACAGTTGTAGAGAGTAGATGCTGCATCTGACATGAACTGTCACTTTTATCACTTCCTCTTAGTGGGGAGGCCCTTCGGCCCACAGAGTAAGGGGAAGTAGGCTATCAGAATGAGATATGATAGGGTGTAGTTGTATGTGGGGGATGTGTTCCCCTTTTGTCAGAGTTATAGAAAATAGGAAGAGGGAAAAAGATGATGAGAGGGTGAGAATAGTGAAAAAGATGGAGGGAGTGTGGGAACGGGAAGATGAAAGTGAGGCAATAGCAAGATGTAATCTGCATAAACTATAATAAAATATAGCCTGAGTTGGTATCTTTGGAGTATTTTGCACTTCAAATCTCACCTTGGACAATTCATCCTACTAGATTTAAATGTCATCAAATTGCTTAAGAAGGATATACACATAATCATGTGAACTGAATGTTTGCTTCCTACATGATAAAAATGAAACAGGATATATGTATCAGTTTTGATTTAACTGTGAGGTTTCTGAAATATTAAAAGAAGGATATTTATTTTGTGGTCCTTTTTTTCTTGGCTGATGGGTAAGGTATCTGATTCATTACCTATACTCTCTATGTATCTGCTTGTATTATAGTTTTTGTTTTTGGTTAATTATTTTCCTAGGTCCAGGATAAGAACCAAATTGTATTGAAAGACATGTCAGTCTTTGTTTGTGACCAGCAAGAAGTATGTGAATGCAATCAACTAGCCAAAAATAACACACACTTAGAGAAGTTGATATAAATACTTAACTTATGTTGGATCAAGAGTGATGGCTTCCAAGACTAGGACAATGTCCTAAGATGTCATCGATCAGCAAAATAAAAATTTGAAGTACCCTGCTAGAGAAGACAACCATTATTCTCCAGACATGGTCCAGGCTCTAAGATGAAAGACAAATTCAATCTACAAAGTTACTAAATGAATGATCCTGAAAATACTCTGTGTACCTCCCTTGTGTGAGGGAAGGGGAGAGACATGGTTCTCAACGATCATTGGTACTTGTGGCATGAGCCTTACCACTACTTCATGTCACTTTGCTACATATAGGGAAGGGCTGCCTTTGTGAATTAGAAGTGAACTGCATTTGAAATAGAGGCTGCATCAATTCCCAAACTTCTTTGGTTTAACTTTTTTTGCACATGCATTAGCCAAGAACTGAAATGCGTGTATACATTTAATGGCTATGTTATTGTCTTTTAAAATGGAAAGCAATGAATAAAATATTAAGGTAACTTGGGGCACTGTAACAATGCCCATTTGCTAAAAATCTAGGGTACTGGAGACAATCTGCACAATTATCAGTCATCTTTCAAAACCAAAGAGTGCCAGCAACATCTGAAAAACTCATTAATCTCAAGTGGACCTCAGATCTGGACCTCAGATCACATCTGTACAAGTCAGTCAACGTCCTCAGATACTTGTTGTCATCATAGATCCAGAAAAGCCCTCTCTCAACACATGAGTGTTTCAGCTGCACATGAAGTCTCAGATAGCCAGACTCCTGGGATTTGAAATGGAAATTCACAATTGTGCAAGAGGTATATACATCAGTCTCTCAACAGTGCTATTGACAAACCAGGATATTGAATTATTTGCCTTTATCCTTATTATCATAACAGAGAAAAATATCAAAAATTGTGTTGGACTAGAGTTTTGGACCCCAAAATCATACAATTCGAATGTTTATGGTCACAGGATTTCAATCCTTAAAATATATTTCAGTGCAATAAGGAAAAATATCAAATATTAAAAACATCATTTTTTCTACATATCTGTTCATAAGCATCTTTATTTGTAATTTTGATTTCAGTCTATTCATCATGAACCTGTAGTTGAGTTCTCCTCTCCTTTCTCCTGTATGATATATCTACCTCTACATATTTCAGTGCCCAATATTGACCCTGCAGGTATTCCTGAAAATATCAGTGTTCTGCTCCATTTGTGAATTGTGTCCATGTCCATCTTCTCCATCAATATTTCCTGACTCAGTTCAGGCAAACTCCACATGGCCTCCTATATTAAGCTCTTTCTACATCATGAGGAATCCTGCAGGTACTTGATAGAGAAATATCTTGGGAATGTATGTGTCTGAGTCTGTAATACCTTCTTTGAATTACCATATCACATTTTATCCCTTCATATGAACTGACAAAGTATCTATATCAGAGCTCACTAAGAGACAGAGTAGTATACAAGAAACCTGTTCTTACTGATTTGTCTGACTTTGGAATCTACTATTAGGCTCAGTATACACATATTTATAGAATATTAACTAATGTAATTTTCTTAGCTCCATTTTATATGATAAAAGCTTTAAGAAAATTCATTTGAAATTAACACAGCAATATTGTCATATGTGATTCTAGTTAGAAGGGTTTTAATCATATATTACTTGCGTTTGACAATCCACATCAATGCAGCAATGATGCACTAAATTTCTAAGAGTTATTGTCTGTGCTCTAAAAGCCTAGACTCCTAGTACTCTATCATCACCCTTTGAGTACTGCACCAATCAGTGTAGAAATAACAGTTAATAATTCTATGAGTTTGAACAACAATAAGAGGAATGAATCAAGAAGAGACTTGATACCTAGGAGCATATACAAGGGGAGGTGGTCTCTCTGTCACAGTCAGAGGGGAGGGGAATAGGGGGAAAGCGGAAGGGAGAAATTATATATAATTTCTATATAAATTAGAAAAAAAGAAATGCTGGACACCTCTATTCATCAGGAAATGTAAATTAAAACAACTCTGAAATTCCATCTTAAACTCGTTAGAATTGCTAAGATGAAAAACTTAAGTGACAGCACATACGAGTGAACATGTAGGGAAAGGTGGAGGTACAAACTTGTACAACCACTTTGAAAATCAATCTGTCTCTTTCTCAGAAAATCAGAAATAGTTCTATCTCAAGAACAAGATTTACCATTCATAGGCATATACCCAAAAGACGCTCCACAATACAACAAGGACATTTGTTCAACTATGTTTATTGAAGCTTCCATGATGATTGCCAGAATCCAGAAACAACCTAGATGTTTCTCAGCGGAGAATGTGTTATGAAACTGTGGAACATTTACACAATGGAATGCTACTCAGCTGTTAAAAAAAAAAAGAAATCTTGAAATCTGCAGGGAAATAGATAGAACTAGAAATGATCATCCCAAGTGAGGTAACCCAGGACCAGAAAGATGCACAATGTATAAGTGGATATTAGCCCCAAAATAAAGGATAACCACACTGCAATATACAGACCTAAAGAAGCTAAATAATAAGGAGGGCCCTAGGGAGAATGCTTAATTCTCATTCATAAGGGCAAACAGAATAGGCATGTGTGTATTCTATACTACATTTCAAGATTATAAAAATAACCTTTCTTTTCTACTTAACTCTGGGACTATTGAGCAATTTGGTGACTTAAACTGAACATTGAATTTCCTGGAACAATATGAAAAGAAGGCTTGTGGTTTTGAAAATTTCTTATTAAAAGCTTTGTGTCTCATTTATGAGCTGTCTTCTTCATGCATCTGCTTACATAGTTTATTTTCAGTAATTTACTTCCCTATGTTTTGAGTCATATTCAAGTGTTTCTTGGAATTAAATTGTGGTTTCTAAATATAACAAAAAAGGCGAAGGAATACATTAAGCTTACAAATATAACTATAATATAATGAACATCAAGTATACAATACAAACATAATAGTTTAAGACAGAAATAACTTTATGACAAAGACTCTAAGTTAAAGAAAATTATATGAAAATGCCTTTAGATACCACAGGCAGTTTAGAAATCTATCAAATTCTGAAAGCTGTAGTGCTCAGCTACCATGGACAATAAGTTGACTATTAGGATCTACTCCTGCTTCCCTGAATAGTGAACTGTATGATCAAATATACACAACATATCTGGTTTTACTTAACAGTGTTAGTGCACTAGTAAGTGGGTTTTTTTTCTGATGTTTTCACCTCATTTGTGTTCAGATTTCCAAGATCTACATTTGTCACACATTCAAATTACCTATTTACACTATGCTCTTAATTGTGGTAATATTCAGAGTAAATTAATCAAGCAAGTATTAGGCCACCCCTTATGTCACAATATAGGTCAAATAAAATAAAAAAATGGAGGGTTGTCTATGTTGAATTTCTGTTCTAAAATCTGGTTTTCTTGACATATAATAAAAATGTTGTAATTAGATGCAAGTGTCATTTCATTTTAAAGTGTCTTTTAATTATCATCCTAAGTTGGTGAGTACATGAGCTAATACTTAACAATCTTCATGTTCTTCTTCCCAATCCTCTCTTCTGTCTTCCAGTCAGTTACATGTTTGTATTCATGCTGAAATCTATAATACTGGGGTCAATTCTTAAACATTTCTTCTCTCTCCATCTTCTAACACTTAATTCCTGTTCTCCTTTCCAGACAGAAATTATAAGCAGCCCTACATCAATACACCTAAATATCACTAATAAGGGCAATTGAATGGAAGAGAATAATGTCATGTGATTTTTTTATTTGGATTTTATGTTTCTATATCAGCAATTACTGATGAGTTTATTTTCCTGAAATTACACTGTTACAGTTTGTGGACTTATAAACAGAAAAAGATTGCATATAAAGCATATTCTTCCTAATTTGTCTAACAATGTATATGCAGTGCGGTGTAATTTTTACTTTGAATAGAATAGGATGAGTTTGTTTCTTCAATTATGGGAAGAAAGATTTTTTAATTTCCAAAAAATAATTAAAAGACATGAGTAAAATGGTATGTTAGTTAAACAGTGGTGAAAATATAGTGAATCCATTCTGAAAATACATGGCTATGGATCTCCATGATGATTAATCACTAATTATTATTTATCTATCTTTTAGTTTCCAGCATTACTTACCAGTTTTTGCTGTCCTTCTCCTCACTTGAGTGCATGATTTGGTAGTATAGAAAATATGAATTAATTCTGGGTTCTTAATTGAAATGGAATACATAATTTGTGAGTGAAATAAGTTTGAACTTCTTAACGACAAATGTGAAAGAAAAGATGTACATTTGTCCTGGACAGGGAAATCATTATTACATACTACACCATGAGTCTGTTTTATAATAAAAAAAATTTGCTGAATACTATCACCACATTAAATATTTATTGAAAGATCTTTTTTTCCTCCTAATTATTTTTTTCCTAAACAATCAACCAGAGGACACTGCTTAGTGCTAGGAGATAAAGACGCACTATCTCAGAGAGGATTATGAAAGTTTTATTTTAGCAGAGACTATATATCAGCTGTATCTCTAATAATTTTCTTCTGTCTTCTTGCTCCATCAGAGTATACAAGATTGTATAGGTCTTTCACTCACCATGATATTCCTGGAACTATATTGAAAATTTCTCCTTTTAGTTATGTGGTTCATTGAAGCATAGAATATATTATTTTTATTATGTCAGCTTGTGCTTCTCTCATGCCCTTCATTTCCCTATCTTATGAAGTATGAAATCAAAGAAGTTCCTTGATATACTGATAGGGTCTAATGAATTCTGGCTTTTCACGATTTTATGAGATGATAATGATTTGCTGATTCACCTTCCATGAGCCATATTCATTCGACAGAAATGTACAAATTCCATATACAATGAACTATAATTGTGTTGCCATCTTTAACTCTTTGAGTTTCTTAACCATTTCTTAATGAGAATATTATACACCACTACACATCTAGGACGGAATGTTCTCTTATATTTTGCTTGCAACACTTTTACTTTGTATATGAGCTCATTCTATGCTTTATATGAAGAGTTTTATAGCCGTTCTCTTTTAACTTCCATGAACAAATATGAAGTGGACTGACTTCAATTGAATATTGTTGACCAGGGACTATTCTATAGAAAATTAATCTGGTACTGGAATTTTCCTAGATGAGAATCTTTGTATGTCTGCTTTATTGTCCTTGTATATATGTTTATTCCATGTGTTACTCAGTAGTAATTTGCTCTGTGTTGTGGGACAGATTAACATAATTATTTGAAGTAGGTTGTGATTTCGGGTTTTGACCTGTCAAGGCTGAATGAATACATTCAGCTTGCAAATAATAACCCATAATTCAATGAACATGAAGCACACACACTTGACATAGATATCATGACAATAATACTAACTTAAATTATATGAAGGAGAAATTAAGATACTCATAGGGGTTAGAGCATGTCAGCAAATTATGAAACCATTATTGGTTAGTTTCTATGTACAAAAAATGTTCATTAGCATCCACTGCTACACTTGTTTTCCTGAATCTCAACAAGGGCACTCTATACTAATATAGAAAATAGTCTGGTCACACCACACTTAATATCGAAACACTGATAAAATAGGAAAATAGAAAAAGGAAAAACATGATTCTAGAAAATACTCAGTATAAAGTCGGAGAAACCTGCCATATGTTTTTCACAATTTAGCTAATATAGCAAAGCCATATTCTCTTGACAGTGCTAGTGAGGAGTTAAGTGCATTTTCCAGTACTTATAAGTCTTTTTATTCTATCCTTTCAACATCTTTATTTTTCTGTCATTTACTTATATGTCTGCACTGTGCTATTACATACCACACTTCATATTGAAAGAAATGTAGGAAGAATTGGGACATATTGGGGAAATGTAAGGATGTACACTTCTCAACAATTAAAATATTATAGTCTGCCTAAACTGTTATCTGTTAACAGTGAAAACTGAAGAGTGACAGCCAGTCTCTGAGAACTTCATTGATTGTATAAGAATACCTCATATCTAGAAATCAGATTTCTATTTGTATGAGTCATTTAGCATCCCAAGACAGTTACTGACATCATCAATCCAGCCAATTCCTCTTTCAACACATGAGTATTTTCACAACCAAGCCAAACTTCAGAAAGCTTGTCTACTCGGCTTTGAACAGGAAAGATATTATTATATATATGTGTAATAATATAAATGTATATTTAAAATATTATTTTTTTAAAAAGAAAAGGAAGAATATGTTGTTCACAAAGCGTTTTTCTCAGTCTGAACAGAGGAACTAAATCAGATGCAGAATGAGTCAATTGTCCTCTCTTTGTTAATATATTTAAGAAATAACTAAGATTTCAAAATATTACATTTTGAGACCATTACTAATAAAAAAATTGAAATTTCATCTTAGTTAACTTTCTGTCTTAAAACCTGTTTTCCTTCACATACAATGAAACTATTATCAAGGATTAAAAAATGTCATGTGTTCATTCTAAAAGACCTTTTATTTAGTATCCTATATGTGGCTAGAATGAGATCATATACATCAATACCATGTTTGGTTTTATGTTCCACCCCTTGTTTCTCTCTAATCTACCAGACAAGTTGTCCTTTATCATTTCTACCGGCAATCATCAGTAAGCTCTTTGCTTTCTATACTATGCATATCCTTTCCATATTATTTTTCATGTCTCCTCTTTTCCTTTTAGGAGAGAAACTACTGCCAACCCTACACAAATTCAATTAATTGAACTGGTTAGATCCCAGATGTCTTTCTTTCTTTCTTTCTTTCTTTCTTTCTTTCTTTCTTTCTTTCCTTCTTTCTTTCTTCCTATTTTTTTTTCTGAAGGTTAGATTGCAGGCCTCTGAATAATCAATTCCATATAAGTTTGTTCTCCTGAAATAATACATTTAGAGTTTTGTAACTTCATAATGACAAATATTGTACATAAAACATTTTTCACTTGTTTATGGATGAATATATATAGAAGATGCCATGGCCTTGCTCTTGCATAGACTGGCTTAAGTATGATGAATTTCATATGTCAGTAATAGGAATAAATTTGTTTTAAATTATCAAAAAATAATTAGAGAAAACCTGTAACATGTCATGCTAATTTCAAAGTATTATAAAATATCTAGGAGTTACTCTAACTAAGTGAAGGACTTGTTTGAAAAAAATTTCAAAACTCTGAAGAAAGAGACTGAAGATGACCTGAGAAGATGGAATGATCTTTCTTGCTCATGGATCGGGAGAATTAACGTAGTAAAAATGGCCATCCTACCAAAAGCAATCTACAGATTCAATGCAATCCCTATCAAAATACCTACACAATCTTTTAAAGACATTGGAAGTTCAATTCTGAACTTCATATAGAAAAACAAAAAACCCAGAATAGCTAAAACAATCTTGTAAAATAAAAGGTGGTCCAGAGGAATCTCCATACCTGATCTCAAACTGTACTATAAAGCAATAGTAATTAAAACAGCATGGTACTGGCACAGCACCGGGCTGGTTGATCAGTCGAATCGAATCGAAGACCCAGATATGAATCCACAAACATATGATCACTTGATTTTTGACAAAGAAGCCAAATCCATTCAACAGAAAAAGGATACTATCTTCAACAAATGGTGCTGGTCTAACTGGAGGTCTATGTGTAAAAAAATGTAACTGGACCCATATTTGTCACCTTGCACAAAACTCAAATCCAAGTGGATTAAAGACCTCAACATAAAACCAGATACACTAAGTCACTTAGAGGAAAAAGTGGGGAAGAGCCTGGAACATATTGGCACAGGAGACAACTTCCTGAACAGAACACCAACGGCACAGGCCTTAATGTCAAGAACTAATAAATGGGACCTCATGAGGCTGAGAAGCTTCTGTAAGGCAGGAGACACTGTCAAGAGAACAAAGCGACAGCCTACAGACTGGGAAAAGATCTTCACCAACCCTACATCTTACAAAGGACTAATATCCAAAATATATAAAGAACTCAAGAAATTAAACACCACCAAACCAAATAACCTCATTGAGAAATGGAGCTTGGAAGTAAACAGAGAATTCTCAACAGAGAAATATCAAATAGCTGAGAAACAGTTAAAGAAATGCTCAACCTCCTTAGTCATCAGGGAAATGCAAATCAAAACAACTCTGAGATTCCATCTTACACCCATCAGAATGGCTAAGATCAAAAATTCAAGTGACACCACATGCTGGCGAGGATGTGGAGAAAGAGGAACACTCCTTCATTGCTGGTGGGAATGCAAACTAGTACAGCCACTTTGGAAATCTATCTGGTGCTCTCTCAGAAAAATGGGAATAGGGCTTCCTCAAGACCCAGCTATTCCACTCCTTGGAATATACCCAGAAGATGCTCCAGCACACAACAAGATAATTTGCTCAACCATGTCCATAGCAGCCTTATCCATAATAGCCAGAACATGGAAACAGCCTAAGTATCCATCAGTAGAAGAATGGATAAAGAAAATGTGGTACATAAACACTCTGGAATATTACTCAGCTATTAAAAACAAGGAATTCCCGAAATTTGTGGATAAATCGATTGAGCTAGAAATGATCATAATGAGTGAGTTAACCCAGAAACAGAAAGAATCAAATGGTATATACTCACTTATAACTGCATACTAGGCCAAGGGGCATGTCCCACGAAAGCCTTCACTTACCAGGAAACTGGGACAGAGGGCAGGACATCCTATTGGGATTCTAAATGAGAGAAGCATGGGAGAATAGCAAAATAGAAGGATCGAGAGGGTCCTAGAAACCTACAAGTAGAACATTATGATAGGCAGATTTGGGCCCAGGGGTCCCGCTCAAACTAAGGCACCAGCCAATGACAATACAGGAGGTAAACTTCAAGCCCCTACCCAGATCTAGCCAACGGTCAGAACATTCTCCACAGTTGAGTGGAGAGTGGGATATGACTTTCTCACGTACTCTGGTGCCTCACATTTGACCATGTCCCCTGGAGGGGGAGACCTGGTGGCACTCAGAGGAAGGACAGCAGGTTGCCAAGAAGAGACTTGATACCCTATGAGCATATACAGGGGGAGGTAATCCCCCTCAGGAACAGTCATAGGGGAGGGGAATAATGGGAAAATGGGGGAGAGGGAAGAATGGGAGGGGGATTACAAGTGATGGGGATAACCTTGAGATGTAACAAGAATAAATTAATAAAAATAAATAAATAAATAAAGAGTTATAGGCAACAAACACCTGCTGACAGAAGAAAAATTTTCTTCTTTAGGGATCAACCCCCTAAAATTGTACCCAATATCAATAGTCTTGTCTAGAAACATACACATTCAAGAAACACTAAGGATACTCAGCTAGTTATATAAATACATTTATTTATTTATATGTACATATTACAAAAATGTTTAAATAAGAGGAAGCTTTGAATTGGGTAGGCATCAGAGGAGTTCAAGTACAGAAGAATACCTAAATTTTGACAAAGATACCAGAAATACACAATGGGAAAAAGTATCTTCAAGAAATTTTGCTGTTCAAACTGGATGTCTACATGCAAATTGATCCATACAAATCACTTTGAATAAAACTTAACTCCAAGTGGATCAAGAACCTAAAAATAATGGCAAATAACCTGAATCCTATTGAACATAAATCGGAAAATAATATTGAACTCACTGTAATAGGAAAATTTTTCTACATAGGATACCATAATACAGGTACTAAGAAAAAAATTAGTAAATGGCTCCTCATAAAAACAGAAAAGTTTCTATAGGTAAAGGATGTCATCTTTCATACAAAGTACCATGTTACAGAATAAGAAAATATCTTTTCCTACTATGCATCTAATAGAAGATTAATATCTAATATATTACATGTATATATGTGTGTATATATAATTATAATTGTATACATATTGTGTAATGTATGATATGCATCTTACATGTATTACATATTATATACATATATAAAACTAAAAATTAAAAAACTCAACATTGAGAAAACAAATAACCAATTAATATGGAATAAGTATCTAAACAGATAATTTTTCAAAGATAAAACACAAACGACTGAGAAATACCCAATGAAAAACTCAACAACCTCCTCATCAGAGAAACACAAATCAAAAATACTTTGAGAGTCTTACACCACTGAAAAGGGCCAAGATTAATTTAAAATTGACAGTTTATAGTAGTAAGGATATAGAGTAAAGGAAACACTCATTCATTGCTTCTGGGTGTGCAAACTTGTATAGCCACTATGAAAATCAATGTGATGGTTCTTCTGGAAGCAGGGAATAGATATACATTAAAATCCACATATATCACTCTTGGCATACCCAAACAGCTATATGTCCTACCAAGAAATACTTGCTCTTCCATGTTCAGTGCTATTTTGTTAATAGAACCCAGAAACTGTAAATAACCCAGTGGCTCATCAGCAAATATGCATGATGAAAGTGTGATACATTTATGCAATGGAATATCATTCATCTGTTAAATATGAAAACATAAAATTGGAGTTAAAATGGATAGTGATACAAAAAATCAAACCAAGTGAGTTTACTCAGACCCAGAAAGACAAATATTGTATGAATTCACTTTTATGTGGCTATTATCTGTTTAGTTGTTGATAATCATGCTAGAGTCCATTTATCCACAGTTATTAGCTATAGAACAAATATCTAAGGAGAAAGAATCCCCAAAGAAGGGAAAAATTTAATACATAGCTAAAGACAGAGACAAAGGGGAACTTGAAGCATGAGGAGTACATAGAAAGGGAAAAAGAAGATGGAAAGTGAAAAAATTTAGGAACAGATACTAACGCTAAGAACCACTTCAATGATCATATAAAAACCTACTAGAGTAGACACTCCTCAAAATATGTACACATATAAAAGAAATTTAAAATAGTCATGAGATAACAGGCAAGACAAACCCATCTGTCACCATCCAGTACCAGGAATGGGTTAAAGCTAATTGAGAATTTGACCAAAACATCCCCACAATAACCACAAACAAATGAGGCAATTGTCAATACTATTGATTATTTTACAACCTAATGGTAAGGCCCTCTTCTGAGAACAAGGTGTTGGCATATCCCATTGAACACAGAAAAGTTGGACTGGTGAATAAATTGAGCCTTCACTGATGATGACTAGTAGCCATCATACTGGAAAATATTATTTACACTACAAAATGAGAATTGTAAATACTAACATAGATATAAGCCTTTTGACCTGCAATGGCAACTTGCCTGAATGATAAACTGATGTAATAGTGACACCAAAGTTGTGATAGCAACCACATTTCTCTGTTTGGATTTCAATCCCAATCCCTGATATGGAACCCATTTCTGACACAGCTCAGGTG
This sequence comes from Acomys russatus, assembly GCF_903995435.1. Taxonomy (NCBI): domain Eukaryota; kingdom Metazoa; phylum Chordata; class Mammalia; order Rodentia; family Muridae; genus Acomys; species Acomys russatus. Next base: position 17,134,306 of record NC_067143.1, read on the forward strand.
AACAAGAACCTGAGACTAGAGATGCCATGAGTCTAGAAGAAAACAAATTACAATTTTTCTGATTTTAAAATATAGAAACAATTATTTCTAACAACAATTAACTACAATAATAGAGCTATGTCTCTCTCAGCTATCATCAGCCAAACTTTCTCCAATAGTAGATATAAACAAATACAGAGACCCATCAATGGGAAATGTGCAGAGAGTGAGAGGCATGAATCATTCAGTTCTTCAGGCCTTTATCAAAGCCCTCCATTCCAGGCTTAAGAGACTAGGTGGAAGAGGAGAAACAAAGATAGTAAGATCCAGGGAAGAAATAATGTTTCCAAGGATACCTTTCAAATGCAAGAGGATTGACACACATATGAATCCACAAGACTGCAGAATCCAAAGAGCCAGCACAGGGTCCCAGTACTGAGAAGGGGATGTGGAAACAAGCTCCCAATCCTAACCAAGAAGCTATGTCTAATTAACAACCATTTGCAAAAGAAAAAAATTGTTTTCTCCAATGGAGTCTCCCTGGGTATACGTGGGAATTTATATTTGTTTCTCTTATGTTTCATTTCGTTTGTTTGTTTGATTTTTTATTCCATTTTGTTTGTTTTGAACATATTTGTTTTGTAAAGAAAAGGAAGAAATGGGTTTAGAACAGGGGTCAGATATGGAGGACCTGGGAGAAGATGAGGGAAGGGAAACTATGAACAGAATATACTGTAAAACTTGAATCCCAGCTACAGGGAGCTCCACTGCACAATTCTACTGTCCTTGGAGGACATCCCACGGTGTTGATGTCTCCAAAGTGCTAGAACTTTATACTACTACTGGGCATTATTTTCACCAATAGCCTATCCTGGGCTCTCATTATAGTGCCAAGCTGTAACTTCTATGCATGATCTCTTCAATGCTGGGGCTTCAATTACTACTGAGGACTCACTTATACCATGACCTCTTCTGCCCACTCACAATGCACAAGCATAAGTTGCTCTCTATAAACTCATCATTGTTTCAAAATCAATACCACCTGGAAAAATCTTTTACTTCAGCAAGTTCAGTTGTAAACATTAGGTACAATCTTAGTCACTCCTGGAACACAACTTTTGTGTGTTGAACCCAAGGATAAATTTCTTAGATTTCACATCAGTGATGCTTATATCTTCTTAATCATTGCTAATTTTGCAGATACAGTTAACTCTTTATTATCCCAGTAAAGCAAACTTTTCGTTCAGTAGTGCTGACATGTAGTTATTTATGGTTGATTATTCAGAGCCAGCTGCCCCAAACCACAGATTCTTAATTAAAGATACCACATAAATATCCCTAATAGTTAATAATTCCCGCTGCATCTAGGCTGTTTCCAGTTTCTGGCTAATAGGAATAAAGCTTCTATGAACATATTTGAGTAAATGCCCTTATTGTATGATGTAACACTTTTGTGTATATATCCAGGAGTTGTCTAGCTGGCTCTTGAGGTACAGACATTCCCAATTTTCTGAGAAGTGCAGAGAGAAATGAGGGTGGAGATCAGACCTTGGGAGAGTGGGAGCAGAAAGACAAAGAAAAGAGAAACCATGGCGGGCATCTCTGTAACAAGATGGAGACATATGACAGGGTAAGCTCCTGGGAGGATATGGGAATGACTTTAGCTGAGAATCCTAGTAACAGTGGTCATGGTGACTGAACAGGACACCCTCTAGCTAGAAAGAACTATTAGTAGAGGGAGGGGAAATCAACATACCCTCAAAGACTTTGACCCAAAATTTCCTTGCCTACAAGATGTGCAGAGATAAAGATAGAAATAGAGCAGAGATTGAGGGAATGTCCAAGCAATGGCTCACCCAACCTGAGACCCACCCTATGGGAGACACGTAGCTCTCAACGCTATTAAAAACACTGCTATGCTTGAAGATGGGAGTCTACCACAGCTGCCTTCTAAGAGGCTGCACATATATGCAATTCCAAACAGATGCTGAGACTCAGAGCCAAACATTTAGGGTAGGGGAGGGAGTCCTGCGGAAGAATAGGGTGAGGATAGAAAGACACAGAGGGGAAAGGATCCATCAGGAGAACAACAGAGCCAACAAACTAGGGCCCATGGAGGCTTTTGGAGACTGAAGTACCAACCAAGGACAATTCATAGACTGGACCTGGGTCCCCTACACAGATGTAGTCAAAGGGAAGTTCGGTCTTCATGTGGATCCCCTAATAAGGGGAGAAAGACATTTCACTGGCATAGAGTCTGTTGCCTGCTTTTTGATTACTTCCTCTTGTGAGGCGCCTCAACAAGCCACAAGAGAAGAGGATGATCTCAATCCTGAATCAACTTGATGTGCTGGAGTGCATTGGTGGGGTAGGCTCACATTTGCTGAGGAGAAAGGGGGAAGGATAGAAGGAAGAGGGAGAAAGGGTAGGACCAGTAAGAGAGGAAGGAGGGAGCTACAATCAAGTGTCTGAAGCTAATTAATTAATTAATTAACTGAGAAATTAATGGAAAAATGACTTGTTTCTTTGAAATGATTAACTATGTTGACAAAAACTTAGCCAAGCTAACAGAGAAAGAAAGGGGCAGGGGGAATCCAAATTAATAATAAAATTGTAAGAGAAATGGGAGACATAACAACAGATAGTTGAGATGGAGAAAACCATGTGAATAAAATTTTATTATTTCTTCCATGAAATTTGAAATCTAAAAGAAATTGAAAAATCTTAAATGCATTAAGAGTACCAAAATTAAACTAAGATGAAATAATTTTAGCAGATTCATAACTTTTATGAACTGAAAGCACTAAAAATAACATTGCAACTAAAATGGCCATGGCCATGTGAATTTACTGCAGTAATCTATAATTCATCAAGGAAGAATTAAAATAAATACTACAGAAAATTTTCCTTGAAGGAGAAAAGATAGAAAATCTCCAAAATCAGTATTAAGATGATATCAAAACCATTCCAAGGGAAATAATTTACTCACTAAGACCCTTGATAAAGTTTCCACACAAAAATTGTAGTAGAGCTGACAATTTTTAACAAAATAGCAGGTTATAAAATTAACCCAGAAAATAAGGAGGCTTCGCTACACAAAAGACAAAAAATATACTAAGAAAATATACAAGGAAGTGATCCTAATAAAAGAGTCAAATAAATAAATAAAATATTGTGGAATAAACCAAGGTTGGAAAAAATAAGACATCTTCAATAAAATTTAGGACATCAAAGCATAAAATTTAAGATGACACTATAAAATGATAGGTTTTGCTCATACATTGCAACAATATTATCAAAGTTATCATATTACAAAAATCCGCTGATAAACCCAATAAAACCCCAATCACAATTCCTACACTTCCTAATGACATAAAAAACTAAAAACTAAAAAAAAAGTACATAAACGAGCAAGGATATCAGAAACAATCATGAACAAAATGAATACTGTGGTAGTTTCCAAATTACCTATGTTAAATTATACTCTTGAATCACAGTAGTAGAAAAGTATGGTTCTGGCACAAAGTCAGATATACATATCAATGGACCTGAATTGTGGATGAAGATATATAATTCTACACAACTACAGTTGCTGAATCTTTTATTAAATAACAAAATATACATTGTAAAATAAATTAGAATATTCAAGAAATGGCACGGTATAAAATGATAATTACAATCTTAGAGTGGTAAAGAATGAAAGAGTCACAACCAAAATTTTGATGATGTCAAAGACATAAGACACAAAACCTGTAAATCTTTGTTGTAGAAGTGGGAGTCAAAATACTTACTAGAAGCAAATAAACTGTATTGAGTGGAATCATGCCAGAAAATCCTCAAATTTAGAAAAGTATATAGAATTCCAAGTGTAAGATTTAATGAAAATATTTTGCCCATATTGTACCATAAAGAAACTTCACAAAACAACAAACCCCTCCTCAAAAAGTGTACTGAAAGATCAAGAGAGAAGTGCTGCTAAATTAGTAATAGAAGTTATTACTAATACAAAACTATAAAATAATCATAGACTACTCAGTGTATATTCAGGAAAATATTGACACATGTATTTTAGACTGAGAAAGAAAGGAACTATTATACACGACTGCAAATGCTGACAAAATTATCTTCTAAAATTAAAAAATTCTCATGATAAGCATAATGTAGGTCATAGCTAAGAAAACCTCACAGAGACAATTAAAGTGTTCAAAAAGCCTGAAGTGAAACCAGTGGTGATGGGATACATGTTTAATCTCAGAACTTGCAAAGCAGAGGCAAGCAGATCTCTGTGTTTGATGCCAGCATGGTCTACAGAGCAAGTTGAAGGACAGTCCAGGCTACAGAAAGAAAGAAGAAAGAAAGAAAAAAAGAAAAAAAGGAAAGAAAGAAAGAAAGGGGTGGGTGGGAGAGAGAGAGAAGCACTAAATAGAAACCTGTAATTGAAAAACTCTACAAAATAAAATAAAATCTCAATAGAAGATATCACCAATTTTTCTGCCATGTGTGAAAAGGAATATCAGAAATGAAAGAAAAGGCTCAAGGATTAATTACATTAGAGTGTAGTAAAGAATAAGAAACATCCAAAATAATGCACAGCTAAGTAGTAAAGATATGCATTATTAGGTCATATAGTGAAGAATAGTTCTATCTAGAAGAATAAATAAACAAATGAGACTTGGGAAGGAATTTATTAGCATAAACTCAGTAAATGGGAAAATGTCTAAAGTGAAGAAGAAACAAGTAGCATTTTCCTTTCCACAATAATTCTAAATGTCAATGGGCGTAACTTTCCAATCAATAGACAGTCTAATTGGCCTGCCACTTATGTGAAATAACACAGTTATCAGCCAAATATTTTTGTAGACTGAAACATAAAGAATGGCAGGTGTGATATTTCAAGAAAATGAAACCTGAAAGCAAAATAGAAGTTCCGTGTTTTGGAGGCTCATAGACACAGAATAACCAACCAAAGAATATGCATGGGCTGACTCCAGACTACATATATGTAGCAGATGTGAAAGTTGATCATCAAGTGGATTCCCTAACAAGGGGAATAGAAGCTAGCTCTGACTCTGTTGCCTGCTGTTGGACACCTTTAATCTTGCTGTGCTTTCCTGGCAGGCCACAGTGGGAGAGGAATCACTTAGTCTTGTTGCTACTTGAGATGCCAGATTGACTTGGTTCCCCTTGGGGCTTCCCCTTATCTTACTAGAGGTAAATATGGGGGGAGGGGTAGGAAGGTGGGACTAGGAACAGAGAAGGGAGGTGGCTGGGATCAGGCTTTAAAATGATTAAATAAATAAATAAGGATTCCAAGATGGTGGCACAGACTACTCACAGTGTCGGAAGAGCAGGACTGGAGCTACTGCTCTGATATCTACAGCCCACAAAACCTGGAAAGCACTAGGTGAGAGGGGTCCATATGTTCAGAGCACAGGTGGGTGTATCCTACTCTCATCCAACGGGTCCACAGAAGATGGGTGCCCAGTCTCCAGAGAATGGATGCATACCCAACTGTGAGCTGAAGTTGTGCTCCATATCACAGACTCTGTATCTGTAAGTGAACTGTGGGCAGTTAAGAGCCAGCATCTGGATCTGCTGGTCCAGGAGAGAAACCAGGGGAATGGATGGATCTGACCCCATATAACCCCCCTCAGTCCACAGAAAGCCCCGTGGTCCTGTGGCAGCCAGCCCAGTCTCCAAAGCCAAGCACAGGGCATCCAGTGGTATCTGAACTCTCTGGTTGAACTGTGGGTTACAGACCAACCACCAGCCGCAGTGTCTGCTGGCCTAGAGGGGAGGCCCGAGTGTAGATCTGAGATATATCTGACTTCAGATAACTCTCTCAGTCCACAGAGGGACCCAGGGCCCATGTAAGTGGCTCAGGAACCTGTAGACAAGTTCTCGGCTACAGACGGTTCCCACTCCCTCTGTCAGATTGAACCTAGGTCACAGGGCTGGGGCTGGAACAGAAACAGGTGAGCAGAAGCCTAAAACAGCCGGCAGATCCTGCCCTCTCTATGGGCCTGAACCTAGGTGCCAAGGCAAGAGAAAGACAGAGAAGGAACCGGCAGAAATGTAAGATAGTAAGTGGCTTCTGCACTCTCTGGCAACTTGATCTGAGGTCTCAGGGCTCCAGTGGCTGGGGACAGGATCTCCAAAGCCCAACCAAAGGCAGATAGTACTTACCCTATTTCACACTGAACCTTGGGCTGCAGAGCATCAGCACAAGCCTCTACTATCCAAGTGGGGAGCCCATGGAGTAGAAAAAAATCCCCTGGAGCTGAAACTAAGTCACCTGCCTGATCCAGGGAATGGGTCCCTTATCCCCACAGGTGAGAGTCTAGACTTATAGACACTCAGCAAGGAACTACACTCAATGACGAGTGAAGGACACCAGAAACTACCTCCCAAGATTAGAAACAGCAAGTTGAATAAAAGCCATCATAAAAACAGAAACAACAAAAGCCAAAACAATGTGGCATCTTCAGAATCCAGTTATCCCACAGAATTCAACCCTGGGAACTCAAACACAACTGAAGCACAAGGAAATGATCTCAAATCCTTAGTAATGAAGATAATAATGGACAAAATGAATAAAATCTATTAAAAAAAATACAGGAAGATGCAGACACACAGATTGAGGTCCTTAGAGAGGCCATGACAGAAGCCTATAGAGAGGAAATGAAGAAATCACTGGAAGAAATTTAAGAAAATGCGAACAATCAGATGAAGGAAATCAATAAAATGGTTCAAGATCCGAAGATAAAAATGGAAATGATAAAAGCACGACAGAAGAAAGCTAGGGACAAGAGAACTTAGAAAAGAAAACAGGAAATGAAGAGGTAAGCATAACTAAAAAATTCAAGAGATGCATTTCGAAATCTACCAGCCTGTTCTCCGAGCATACACAGCTAATCAAGTTTATTCCTTGTTCAAGTCTCTGATGGAGTTGAAGACCAGGTAGCTTAGTTTTACAATGAAGTTTAGCTGATTAGGGGTTAAGTTTTTTAGGTCTAGATAGATGTTTTATGTTGATAATGAAAGATGTGATGGAGATTGGTTTACATTCAGAATTTTAGATGAACCTAGATAGAAAAGATGTTTTCTTCACGGCTGTCAAATACAAATGGCTAAAACACTAAGAATATAACATTTATATAATTCCTGATTGTATCATGGTTATTCTTGCTTTAGATAGTTTATTGTTCATATGTGGAATAATATAAATGTATATGTAATAAATGAAAAAATAAACAAAACAAAACAAAACAAAGAGAATTCAAGAGACGGAGGAAAGAATCTTGGATGTGTAAGATACAATAGAGGAATTTGATGAAACTATGAAAGAAAATGTTCAGTCTGAAAAATTCTTGATACCAAAAATCTAAAAAATCAAGGATACCATAAAAAAAAAAATGAAACTTAAGGATAATGGGAATTGAGGAAAAAAGAAGATGCCAGCTCCAAGGCCAAGAAAATATCTTCAATAAAATCATAGAAGAAAATTTCCCCAACTTAAAGAAATAGATGCACATAAACATATAAGAGGCCTACAGAACACCAAACAGAACAGACCAGAAAAGAAAATCTTCCCACTACATAATAATCAAAATGCAAAATGGACAGAACAAAAGAAAAATATTAAAGGTGGCAAGAGAAAACTTAATGGCAAACCTATCAGAATTCCACCCAACTCCTCAGCAGAGACCATAAAGACAGAAGGGCCTGGGCAGATGTTGTTCAAACCTGAATAGACAACAGATGCCAGTCAAGTTGTGTGGAGAGCAGAGACTGACTCTGACATAAACTCTGGGGTCCCATATGTGACCACTTTCCGTTGGTGGGAAGGCATAGTAGCACTCATAGGAAGGGTAAACAGGCCATCCAGATGAGACCTGATAGACTGTGATCACATTGTCGGGGAGGAGGTCCCCTTCTGTCACAGGCCTAGAGGAGGGGAATAGGGTAAAAAAGGGAGGACGGGGGAAATGGAAATACAAGTGAGGCGGTAACTACTAAGATGTAATCTGAATAAATTATGTAAATAAAATAAAAATAAAATACATATGTAAGTAAATAAATAATATAAATTCCATGCTTATATTTTAAAAGGTAAATTTTAGATAAAAGTTGTCAGAAAAAAGTAAAGCCAATAACTAAGTACAAAAAATGGAAGTAGGGACTGGGTAGATGGTTCAGTGGTTAAGAGTACCTGCTGCTTTTTAAGATAACCTAGGCATAATTTCCAGAAAATAGATCAAGTGGCAAGATCAACATGCAGGCTTAAAACTATTTTTGCCTCCAGTTCTGGATATCCAATGTTCTTTCTTGGTATCTGCAGATACTAGACACACATATGGCATACAAACATACATGTAGGCAAACACATGAGCATAAAATAAAACAAAAGCTTTGAAAAATAGTTTATTTTTTTTTAGGAGTTAAGATGTTTTTAGGTTTAGATAGGTGTTTTAGGTTGATGAATATGAGTTATATTAGATATTGATTTACAGTCGGAATTTTTATATGCACCAGGATAGGAAAAATGTTCTCTTTAACGTTACCAAATACAAGTAGCCAAAACCACTATGAATATAACATTTTTTTCTTTTTTTTTATTAATTTATTCTTGTTACATCTCAATGTTTATCCCATCCCTTGTATCCTCCCATTCCTCCCCCCCCATTTTCCCATTATTCCCCTCCCCATGACTGTTCCTGAGGGGGATTACCTCCCCCTATATATTCTCATAGGGTATCAAGTCTCTTCTTGGCTACCTGCTGTCCTTTCTCTGAGTGCCACCAGATCTCTCCCTCCAGGGGACATGGTCAAATGTGAGGCACCATAGTACATGAGAAAGTCATATCACACTCTCCACTCAACTGTTGAGAATATTCTGACCATTGGCTAGATCTGGGAAGGGGTTTAAAGTTTACCTCCTGTATTGTCCTTGGCTGGTGCCTTAGTTTGAGCGGGACCCCTGGGCCCAAATCTGCCTATCATAATGTTCTACTTGTAGATTTCTAGGACCCTCTGTATCCTTTTATTTTGCTATTCTCCCATGCGTCTCTCATTCATAATGAGTGAGTTAACCCAGAAGCAGAAAGAATCAAATGGTATATACTCACTTATATCTGCATACTAGCCCAAGGGGCATGTCCCACAAAAGCCTTCACTTACCAGGAAACTGGGACAGAGGGGAAGGCATCCTATTGGGACTCTAAATGAGAATGTAACGTTTTTATAATTCCTGAATTTTTTATGGTTCTTCTTGCTGAAGGTAGTTTATTGTATATAGGTGTAATAACATGAATGTATATGTAAAAAAAGAAAAATGTTTAAAAATAAATACTAAAAAATAGAGAAAATAGTTTATTAAGATAATCCAATAATTGTAAACATGTATTATTGAACATGACAAAAGGCTCAGATAATATAATATGGATCTTCAATACCTCATCCAATATACATGTCACATATACAGAGAGGAAAAAAATCAAGAAAGAAACTTCAGAGGAAAATTATTCCATAGTTAAAGTAAACTGTAAAAAGTGTGAAGGATATTCTAGAATATTCATTCCCTTTATAGCATATCATCAAACTTTCTTTAAAGCAGATCAGATTTTATGCAATAAACAAATTTTAACAAAAACAAATGAAGTAATTTATTGTATCTAATCAGAATACAATTAAATAAAAAGCAGAAATAACATATAGAAATGGAGCAATGTGGTTTTGGAATCTAGATGGGTTACTGAAGAAATTACAGAACAGGTAATAATAAAACACTTAAAATAAAATAAAAATAAAACTGAATTTATTAGAACATTTGTGATTCAGAAAAGGAAGTTCAAGGACAAAATATTTTATCTCTGATAGCCTATACTTTAAAAAACAATAGAAAAATCTCAAATAAACCATCCTTGTACCTAAAACTCTTAGAAAAATAAGAAATAATGAAACACAAAACTGGTAGGAGACAAAGAAAGTGAGAAGAACAGCTTATAGAGAATCTATGGCAATTTTAAAGACAACTGTGCCCTATATTCTTGGATATTTATCTCACCAAAGAGGATTCTTGGACCCTGTACCAATATACTAAATGATAATGTGAAAACTGTTCTACAGCCAGTGTTTCCCTAGCTAACACATGAAGGCACTATGAAGAAAATCTTTACTCAACCTTACTAACCAACTAATATGGGACCTATAGAGTATTTTAATTGCCAGATATTTTCTCCTTGCTTTCAATTTGCCTCCTCATAGGAAAAGAGATTGTTGGAGTGCATCGTGGCTTCCTAAGATCTTCATTTCCCATGCCTATTACTCTATAGAAATTTGTATGAGAGATTTGTTTTTATTGGATTATATTTAAGGCTTAAGACCAAATATCTACAAAACTAATCAGTTAATTGATTTTATCTATTATACTCAAAATAGATTTGTATGTCTATACTCTAAAACAAATACATATCATATAAGATATCAAAATCATATAGATTAATTTAAAAGACTAAAATACATATGAAAATTAATCCAAAATATCAAAGAGAGAAAGAATATGGAATTATCAGAAAAAGCTATACTTTAGCTCATTGTATTTTATCATAGCATGAGGAACCCTATAATATCTGGATAACATCTGATAATCAGGCATATCACATCCAAATTCTATTGAGCTAGCCAATAACCAGCCTTTTCTCATAATTTGTGTTTTGGTTACTGTTCCTAGGATCTTCCCTTGAGTTTCTGCCCTGTCTTCCCTGAATAAAGGAAAATGATACAGATGTGAAAGACAAACACTTTTCTTCCCAAGGTGCTTTTAGTCAAGTTGTATTTAGCACAAAAATAGAAAGAAAGAAAAAAAACTAGGACCATGTGTGTCTATATGACCTCACTGGTATTGTCAACTTAACACAAACTAGACTTGTCTAAGAAGATGGGATGACAATTGAGAAAACAAGTCTATAAAATTCACCTTCAGATAATCCTGTTAACTATTTTAAAAATCAGTGATTAATGTTTGGGGAACCCTGCCCATTATGGGTGGTGCCAATTCTGATCATACAATATGGTCCTGAAATACATAAGAAGGTAAGCACATAAGCTATGGTCAGTAAGCTAGTAAACGTTGTTATTTCTTCTTCTTCTTCTTCTTCTTCTTCTTCTTCTTCTTCTTCTTCTTCTTCTTCTTCTTCTTCTTCTTCTTCTTCAATTTTTGGCTCCATGTTACTGATTATATTTCCTTTTCTGTCTCCTGTTCCTGCCTACAGTTCTCATTGTGGTTAATGGTAACCTGAATGATGTGAAATGAAATAAGCCCTATCTTAGTAAAGTTGGTTTTAATCATGTGGTTTTTACCAGAATTATAGAAACTCTAGGAAATTTATGAGATATTGCTGAGGCAGATGTAACTATATTTTTAATAGATTATGGAAGCAGTTTGGAACATAGGGATAAAAAAGTCATTGAATTTTCATAGATTAATGTACTATTGAGGGAAGTAAGAGTACAGTGCTGAGATCAGTGAATACAATGGATCCTAGCTTATGGTTGTCTCTCAACGATTCTATCCAGACAACTCCATGTTTTTAGTTTGAATATGTTTTGATAAACTGGAACAAAAGAAATGGCTGTGATTAATAAGAGGCTAGCATCATGAGCACAAAAATGTTCTATATTTATACAATGTCATCACACAGAATCTGTGTTACAGAGGCATCCAAAGCTGTACTCCATGCTGGCAGTTAAGCTTAGTAGTATATAAATGCTGCCCAAGTAGGTCCTAGTTTTCAAGAAGTTTTGTAGAGGAACTGAGGTTTGGAACCCTGAGAGGACAGGAGAAGTCACAGATGGATTATCAGACACAGGTAAACTAGAAGTCCAGAGTTAAAGGGTCATGGAGAGAAATTGAGGCTTAGCACGAAGTACATAAGCCTCAGTCCTTGAAGAGAGTCCAGGAGAGGCTATTGGTAAAGGTGCAGATTTGGATTCCTAATATTTGGAGATGCCAGTATCATAAGATGACAATTAAGTACAGTAGCAGCTATGGAGTGAAAATGTTCTGATTTTCTGAAACAAATATGTGTGCTGCAGATAATGATTAGACTTACAATAGATCTGTATAGCACAGAGAATTATAAGTACATACCAGATAATATTTACACTGCCAAACAATTACCTTGATTTGGTTTGATTATGACTGTGCCTTGGATTTCCTCTGTTGGACTAAGAACTTATTTAACTTATTTTTGATTTTACATTAGCCCACATGAAAGACCTTGCAATTCTAGAGATAATTCAACATGTGAAAAGGACAATGTGAGCCAGGCATGGTGGCACACACCTTTAATCCCAGAACTTCGGAGGCAGAGACAGGCAGATTGCTATCAGTTCAAGGCCAGTTGGGTCTACAAAGTGAGTCTAGGACAGCCAAGGCTACACAGAGAAACCCTGTCTTGAAAAACAAAAACAAAAAAAGGACATTGGATATTTTAAAGCAGTGGTTGTCTACCTATGAGTGCCAACCCTTTTGCTGCATCAAAATCCCTTTTATAGGGGCTGCATATCAGATATTTGGCATGACTTATGTTTTCATTAAAATATATAAAAATAAAAATACAAATGATTCATAGCAATAGGAAAACTACAGTTATAATGTAGAAAAAATTAATATATTGTTTTTGGTCATCTCAACAAGAGAAACACTATTAAAGCATGACAGCATTGGGAAGGTTGAAAATCACTGTTGTAGAGACTGAACTTTTAAAGTATTTGAAAGAACTAAAAGCTTGAAATATGTTTGAAGATTATCAAGAAAATAACTGTTATTACATAATGATTTGTGTGTATATGAAATTGTCGAGAGCTCAATTGTTCAGATTGTTTTTGTCAACTTGGCACAACATAGAGTTATATTAAAAGAGGGAACCACAACTGAAAAAACACTTTACATAATAATGTAGGCAAACATTATGTCTTTGCCTGTTGGATCCACTACCAAGCCCATTGGATCCAGTACCATCACTGGGAAAGTTTTCCTGGAATTCCTGCATGAAGGATAGGTAAGCATGACCTCAATAATCCCTGATTAAAAGGCCTAGGAAATGCTCTCCTCACTGCCTCCATGCCCCTCTTCCCCAAGCTATCTCTGCCACTGTTTCTCCCTCCACTGCCTCTGGGTACCTAGCCCATTAGGCTTACAAATGCTCAGTCTGTTCGTGCCCCTTCCTCAGTTGCTCTCCCCATGCAACCTGGTGCACAGACTTTCCACATCAGTGCTCCTTCCCACCCACCCCATGCATTTTGGTTCATTTTTTTTAACCCCAAGGTTATAAAGGCCTATTCAAATAAACAAGCTAATTCAAAATGAATGCCTAACTACTTATGTATTTACTAGCTCCTAGGTGCAAGAATGAACAATTTTTTTTCTCCTGACACAAGCTTCTCAGGGTTAATTTCCAGGCTTCATGGACAATGGGTGTGATATAAAAAATTTAAATGCAGCTTTAAAATTGTGCTACAATATTCTACTATATTGACAGCCCTGGAAACTGTGATGTATTAATTCTAGAGACATTAATTTGTTTACAATATTAGAACTTGGCTATCATGCCCTACCTTCACTCTTAAAAGCTTAATAATCACTGCCTTAGAAATATGTTTAGCTTTGTCTACAAATTTCTGGATTTTCTTGTTTTTAATAGCTGTGTAGTATTCTATAGTGTAAATGTACCACAGTTTCCTTATCCATTCTTCAACTGAGGGACATTTAGGCTGTTTCCAGGTTCTGGCCATTATGAAAAAGGCTGCTATGAACATAGTTGAGCCTATATCCTTGTTGTGTGGTGGAGCATTTTTTTGTTATATTCCAAGGAGTGGAATAGTTGAATCTTGAGGAAGCCTTATTCCCAGTTTTCTCAGAAAGCACCAGATAGATTTCCAAAGTTGTTGCACAAGTTTGCATTCCCACCAGCAATGAAGGAGTGTTCCTCTTTCTCTACATCCTTGCCAGTATGTGGTATCATTTGAGGTTTTGATCTTAGCCATTCTGATAGGTGTAAGATGGAATCTCAGAATACATTGAGCATAGCTTTGTTTCCTTAATATGTTAATGTTATTAATATATAAATTTAGCCTTTGGCTTTTATAGGCAATGGATGTTTTATAAACTATATCATAGGGTAACCTTTTAAGACTCCATACTGCTATAAAATATCAAAAGGTTATGATTTTTGAGGGATGAAGCATCTTAACAGGGATGAAGCATAAAGTCTTATTTAAGATCTTATAAATAATAAAATCCTTTAACTTGTTCAAAAATATATTTTAGTCATGCTAAGAACCAATGTGACTGATTAAAAGACTGAAATTTATTAACTTTCTATACAAATTTTCAAGGTTAAACTGAACATAAGGTCATAATACTTTGTTTTGTCTTTGCAAGTGTAGTTAGAGCAGATGACTAATTAAAGACAAAGATTGCTTAACTCAAATATGTTAACCATCAAGGTTGTCAGAGATCTTCAGAGTAAGGCATTTAACATGTGTAAGTTTATTATGATAAACAGAAATTTCCAAATTCTAACAATAGTTCCACAAGGTCTCCAAGAATATTTTGGCACAAGGACAGGTGAGTTCAACCCTGGACTGTAGTATGCTAAACACTGAGGAAGATTGCTTGTTCCAAATGCCTCACACTCTGCTAGGGTCCATGGCAAACTGTTTACAAACTGGAAACTGGAGCGCTCTTGTCTCACATTGCTGAAAACAAGGTGAAACCAGACTCTCCCATATTTGTACACAGAAATATCTTCTCATCTTTTGTGCCTAATGGCCAAATTGCTTCTGCCCATGGTGCCATGAAAACCACGGGAGCATAGGTAAACTTTTTTCTTTATACACATTATATATTTCTACTCTAATATACAGTATTGTGCCCATACAACTCAATTATAATAAAAGGTTTACTTCCAATACTTTGAAATTGCTATTGCAGGCTGTTTAGAATAAGTAAGTTATATGAGTTAATTGTTAGCTGATTAAATCAAAGTCATATCAATTAATAAGAAGGTGTTTTAAGGTTGGTAAATACAAGTTATAAAGTTCAGAGGGTCTAAAAGGACATATTATTTTATTCTGTTGTTATGCTGCTGCTGTACTGAGATTGTTTAGAGTTTTGACACTAATCACAGAAGCTCTGATTTATAAAACTACCCTAATTTAAAAAAACTTTCCACTATATGATCCACTATCCTAGTTCCAAGTTCAAGATTTTAAATTTTCATTGGTTTGTCTTTTGAGTATAGACTTAAAATATTTCTAATTGTACTAGATTTATATACATTGAGTTTTCTGGATAAAGGGAAGCAGCCCCTCTTTCAGGATTTGTAATGATGCTGAAAATTAAGATGTAGTGAGGCTTTGTCTCTTTTTCTTCACAGAAGGCTTTTGGCTTCCTTGAACTTCCCTTAGAGGGTGTTTATACTGTTAACAAGTGATGTGTATTTCACTGAAGATTACAATTAATAATGATGCTAATGTGTCTGAAATTTATCTCCCTTTGGAAACTTAAAAAGATTCTTGTAAGCTACAGGAAATTCACCACTCAAGTCAAATGGAATCTAGATTAGTATTGCAAATCAGCATCCTATGTTTTCTACCTATTGTCTATTTCAGAGGATGGGATTCCTTCCTTTTTCCAGTTGCCATCTTTCTGAGTCCAGGACAGGCTACTTGCTCAGATCCTCAACTTATTAGTTGGTATAAATACTTTCCTATTTCTAAGAGACTGTCGGCACCTGTCTGGTTTACTGGGGAGCAGACGTAACACAACCTCTGTCTTCAAAACTACAGCTAGTCTTCTTTGTGGACCTTTCCTCTTAGGTGAGATTTATTTTTGGCAAGATTTATTTCCTTGTGCTAGATGAACTATGTCCCTGTGTTATCCCTGTTTCTGTTCTGGATATACTTTTTGTCTTTGACCAATGCTGACAAGTTGCTTGAAGAGATTGTACCAATTTTTCAGTGAAAACTTGCTCTGAGGTTGCGTGGAGAGGTCCCTGACTCACTGCTCCAGGAGAATAGTCAATTAACAGTAACTCTAGGCTCCCCTCTGTGAGGCCTTTTAGAGAATTTCAAATCCCTATGTCTACATTAAGGTCTACTAAGCTTACACATCTTAGCAACCAAACTTTTGAATTACTGCCGGAAATCAAGTAAATGGAAGGAGACTCCCTATGTCCAAGCCTTTTCTCTTCTTTGCTCTTCCAAAAGTTTCACATGTTCATCTAAAGTACATTGTTTTCCATAACCTACTTAACTTTGTCTTCTTCCCATATTTATGCTCCAGCATCTTTCCAGATTTCTAATATTCAAGACAATGCCAAAGCATCTACCCACATGTGCTCCAGTCCAATCTCACAGACTATGCCAGCTGGACCTGAATATTCACTCCTAGCCACTGATATTCTCAGATCCTAGACAGCAATTACAATAGCCTTCTCATCCCAGACTTGACCAAAATTTCAGGCTTTTGGCCCCATATCACCATCATAGCAGGAAGTGGCCAGACAATTGATTCTTTCATCACTTACACAGTATTAACAAAAGGCTGGGATGATGTGATTCAGACCTAGGAAAAAAAGCTCCAGGTTCTCCCAGAACTCTTCAGTTCTGATGTTTCTCAGGACATGGCTGGAATATCAATGAACTTTCCAGGGCACAGGCTTTTCCTTCCCCTTCACCATATAACCTAGATATTTCATTGCTTGGGATTATTTTTCTCTCTCTTTATCCCTCCTGCATGGTGACCAAGAGCTGCTCCCAATGTACCTACATTCATATAATTTAACTTGTCTTACATGAGAAGCAGTCTAATGTCCTCAGCTCTGCACCCTCCCTAGCTCCTCATTTTAAAAAAATTATATAAAGAGAGAAGAATATTAGTTCACAAATTGATAAGTTAGCCTGATCTGTCCCTAGGTTGTTTATCAACCTCTGACTTCATCATCTGCTGATCTCAACCAAGTGTCTGACAGAGGCACCAGATATAAAGGACCAACTGGCCAGCTCACTCTCTTACATCTGTCTTTCACTTTCTCTCAGGGATGGCCTTTTCACCCCCCTCTCTCTCCCTCCCTCCCCCCTCTCTCTTTCTCCATCTCTCTTACTATCTCTTTCTCTGTCTCTCTCTACATCATGGCCCACTCAGACCCTCAGTCCTCTCATGTCCCATTCCCTCAAAAAAATTCTTGATATCATATAAGTAGCCTGGCATCTCATTTTTAATGAAAACATCAGGAGGCAGTTATACCACTCTTGGGAATACCAAAGAAATGCTTCAACCTACCACAGGGATACTTTCTCAATCGTGTTCATTACATCTCTATTCATAATAGTGAAAAATTGTAAACAACTTCGATGTACCTTAGCAGTGTAATAGCTTTAGAAAATGTAATACATTTATACAATGGATTATTACTCTATTCTTTAAAAATATATCATGCAATTTGTAGGCAAATAAAAAGAATTAGAAAAATCATCTCAAGTGAGGTCACCTTGACACAGAAAGATAAATATGGTACACAATCCCCTATATCTGGACATAAGTAATAAACAAATTACAAGCCATAGATCCAGAGAAGTTAGACATATAGGAAGGGAATAGGAAGAACGCATGTATCTCAGTTGGAGAGGGAAATAGAATACATTATATGGGTAAACTGGATTGTTATTAGTTTGGTAGGAACAAGAACCAGAGATCAGTTGGAAAGTGGAGATGGGGAGTGACAGCTAGAACTGAAAAAGATTTGAGAGGAAGTATGGAAACCTAGTACAATGGAAACTTCCTGTAAAATATAATAATGATACTAATGAAGTCTCCAATAATGAGAATACCAGACAGAACCCCTACTAACTATCTACTGCCATCAAATGATCAGTCAAAGACCATACCAGGCTTTCTTTCAATTGAGTTGTTGGTAACAAGGGCCCAATGGAAATCTCCGAGTAGTGCAGGCTGTTGCTCTCTGTAAACTGACAGCAAGGTCCTATTGCAGAAGACAACGCCTACAGAACACATTGAACACGTGGAAGTTGAGTTTGTGCCTACATAGAACCTTCACACCCATGCTCTAGTGTTGAGATCTCTGAACGGTACTCCGCAGACTAGCAAAAGGAAAAAAACCAGGCTAACCACAAAACTTTTCATCTATAATCTGTCCTGCCTTCAAAATGTGCTAGGACAATGCTAGCATAAATCTTCTGAGAGTAAGATTAACAGCAACTGAAAGAGATAGGACCCATACCTGACACTGCTTGGGTGACAAGGAGCCACTGTCTGTAGAGCTCAGAGTTTTAGGATAAAAAATATTACTTTTCTAAAAATAACAATAGTAATAACAACAAAATGACTAGTAATGATGTTGTGCAGCAGATGGGAACAAATATAGAGACAGAGCAATACATTACACACAGAAAGAGATCTTGAAACACATGGCTCTAAATAAGATGTCTTCATCAAATTTCTCCCTAGCAGGTTACCAAGAAGAGACTTGATACCCTATGAGCATATACAGGGGGAGGTAATTCCCCTCAGGAACAGTCATAGGGGAGGGGAATAATGGGAAAATGGGAGGGAGGGAAGAATGGGAGGATACAAGGGATGGGATAACCATTGAGATGTAACAAGAATAAATTAATAAAAAAATTAAAAAAAAAGAAACTTGTGAAACTTCACAAAGGCAGCATCAGAAAAGAGTGTTGGAGACAGGCAGAGCAGAGAATTCCAGAGTAACTAGGCCCTCTAAAGCAACAGAGCAACACTCATTTGAAATCATAGAGACAGTAGGAACAATCACTGAGCTTACATGCATTTGTTTCAAGTCTTCTGAATATGCATTATAGCTTCCAGTTTAGTATTTTTATGGGAATCCTGGATTGTAAAAGTGTGGGTCCTGCTTTTTGTGCTTTATCTGGGGGCTCCTTATTTCTCTGTTGGCTTGGTTTGTCGAATTTTGATATAATGTCATTGTTTCATCTTATTATATATTATTTTGTTATTCTGTTTTGTACTTGAAAGAAAGCATAATGAGAAAAATCATAATATACAAGCAAGAAAGCAGTACTCTTCCATTGCTTAAGTTTCTGCACCTGCATCTAGGCTTCTGCCTTGAGTTTTTATTCTGACTACCCTAAATTTTCTTACATGTCCTGGACACGTAAGATGAAATAAATCCTCTCTCTTCAGTCATCAATAACACAATGAAATGTGATGTGTGTGTATATATATATATATATATATATATATATATATATATATATATATATATATATATATATATATATTCACATTTTATTTATCTATAAGGAAAATGATATAAAATTTCAGATAAAAGAATGTAACTTTAAATATCATGTGAGGTGAAAGAGACAAAAGCTATATGTTCTCTTTCATACATGGATACTAACTTCAAGCTTTCTTAACACCAAATTCCAGAAGAAGACATAAAACTAGAAATGGACCATTAAGAAATGGCATACCATAAGTGAATGGAGGTTTCAGAATGTAATGAATATAAATAGTGACATGGGGAATATTATGTGTAAAAATACTTAAGCAAAGATAGGGAGATGGGAGTGAAAGGGACAAGGAGGGATGGTGACCCACAATGAAATGTTAATGAAAAAGTTATATAGAATCTAAGCTGATGACATTTATGTCAACTTGACAAGAACTATATTCATATAAGAGAAAACTTCAAGTGAGAAAATGCCTTTATAAAACTGGGCAGTGGGCCAACCTGTAGAGCTTTTTCTTAATTTGTGATATATGGTAAAGGGTACAGTCCACTGTGGCTAGTTACACTCCTGGGCTGGTGGTCCTAGATTCTATAAAATATCAGGCTAAGAAGTCATGTCGACCAAGCCAGTTGCCAGAACCTTTCCATGACTTCTGTGCCATCTCTTACCTCCAGTTCCTTGTTTTTCTGAGTTTCTATACATGCTTCCTTAAAGGATAGATTATAATGTGGAAGTATAAGCCTAATAAGACCTTTCCTCCCAAACTTGCTTTTTTATCATGCTGTTTTGTCATAGCAATAGAAACCTCAACTAAAAGAGAAGCTAATTCCAAAACATAAGATATAATGCAAATATTCAGCGTGGATGGACAACACTGTTCTAAAAGCTCCAGACTAGTAAGCAAAGGTTCACAATTCAATTTAAGTTCTTGCAATGGGTCTAGTTTTATACCAGTTCTAGTCAATAATGCTCTATTCCTAAAGACACAACAATCCTTGTTTGTAAGGTGTAGACAAAGCAAGTTGGAAGAGAGATGGAAGCCTTATCCTTGCTGGTTAGCTTTCACAATGCAAAAAGATGCTAGGTAGACTGCTTGGAGAAAATGTACCAAGGTCCTAACCAAGTATGAGCCCTATGTACTATACTACCAACATCCCAAATATGATATGTCCACTGATACAATAGTGGCAGAGCATTTATAGATATGACTAATGGATCAATGATTGTATTTGAAATTCACTAGCAAGAATGAACTCATATTTAGTACTCCAAACTGTCAAAAGTCCATGATTGGAGAGGTTTTAGGCTATTGTACATATGAGTTTATCTATAGACAAAGTCTTAATCAGAGTGCCTTCTCTTTGTATTTTCTTATTAAATTTCATGCATGTGGATGTTTCTGCCTACCTGTACAATTGCATACCACATACATGTAATTCCCATGGACATCAGATATTGTGTAGGTTTCCTTAGAACTGTTAGTAAGGTTGTTGATAGCACCCATATCAGTTCTGGATATCTGACTTACACCCTTCAGAAGAGAAGCAAGTGATCTTAAATGCTGAACCACTGATGCGTTCCAAGATTCTCCACCTTTCAATGACCAGTAGTAAATGCTGAGATTAGGTCTGTTCATGATTCTGAGTGATAGGACAGTGATCACCGCTACACAAGGCACTTATACCACCATCATGACTTTGAAAATTTGGTGGTAGAATCAGGTGATATATAAAAACTATAGTATATAAAGAAGGGCTGTAAAAGCTATCTCTCAGCATGGCACACCCATTCTGACCATGATATCATAACAGGTACAGGTACAACTGCCAGTACTGAGACTATATAAGATTAGTCCTGTAAATATTCCATAGTTGTAGACTATTGGTTGTGCAAGTGTTCACAAGGACCTACAATTTCCTGAGGACTTATTGGCTAAGGATGAGTTCTAAGGAAAGAAGGGTCCTAATATTTAGTTTTATAACCAATCTTCAGAAGATCAGGATCCAGTGAATAATTTCAAATGCATCATCATAAAATGAGACTTCATTAAACTAATGGATCATAAAATACAATAAAAAGACATGAGTGTGGAAAAGAGACTTATAAAGGGTTGACAAGCATAATATCAAAAGAAAAGAGGGTAGATGTACTAATGTGCTTTCTATGGTTACGATTAAAACATTGACCAAACAAACTTGTCACATCACAGTACATCAACTAGGGAAACAATAGGATGCCTTCCCCTCTGTCCCAGTTTCCTGGTAAGTGAAGGCTTTTGTGGGACATGCCCCTTGGGCTAGTATGCAGATATAAGTGAGTATATACCATTTGATTCTTTCTGTTTCTGGGTTAACTCACTCATTATGATCATTTCTAGCTCAATCCATTTATCCACAAATTTCGGGAATTCCTTGTTTTTAATAGCTGAGTAGTATTCCATAGTGTATATGTACCACAGTTTCTTTATCCACTCTTCTACTGAGGGACACTTAGGCTGTTTCCATGTTCGGGCTATTATGAATAAGGCTGCTATGAACATGGTTGAGCAAATTTTCTTGTTGTGTGCTGGAGCATCTTCTGGGTATATTCCAAGGAGTGGAATAGCTGGGTCTTGAGGAAGCCCTATTCCCATTTTCAGGAAACTGGGACAGAGGGGAAGGCATCCTATTGGGACTCTAAATGAGAGACGCATGGGAGAACAGCAAAATAAAAGGATCCAGAGGGTCCTAGAAACCTACAAGTAGAACAATATGATAGGCAGATTTGGGCCCAGGGGTCCCGCTCAAACTAAGGCACCAGCCAAGGACAATACAGGAGGTAAACTTTAAACCCCTTCCCAGATCTAGCCAATGGTCAGAATATTCTCCACAGTTGAGTGGAGAGTGGGATATGACTTTCTCACGTGTTCTGGTGCCTCACATTTGACCATGTCCCCTGGAGGGGGAGACCTGGTAGCACTCAGAGGAAGGACAGCAAGTAGCCAAGAAGAGACTTGATACCCTATGAGAGTATATAGGGGGACGTAATCCCCCTCAGGAACAGTCATAGGGGAGGGGAATAATGGGAAAATGGGGGGGGGAGGAATGGGAGGATACAAGGGATGGGATAAACATTGAGATGTAACAAGAATAAATAAAAAAAAAAAAACTAGGGAAACAAGAGCATGAAATCAAGGCATGAACTTGGACACAGAATCCGAAAGTAAAGTTTAGAGAGAAATGTTGCTTACTAGCCAGCTTTTCATACCTTTTCCAGTGTGCCTTCTAATTCATCCCAGGACCACATGCCCACATGTGCAAGAGTGGCACCGCTCACAGGGGAATGGGACCTCGTACTCCAACATTTAATCAAGAAAATATCCAGCTTGCTTACAGACCAGTCTTATGAGGCTTCTTTTTAATTGGAGTGTACTTGTCTATCATCAAGAAAAAAAAAGGCAAATGATGTTGCTTGATGATGATGCAAATCAATATGAAGTTATTTAAAAACTAAAAACAGAACTTTGTTAGGATCATATTTTACAACTTTTGCATATAATTCAAAAGACTCCAGTGGCTGTCTTCAGATACACTTTTAATACCTATATCTTTTCACCGTAGTGATAATGATAGCCAAGTAAGTGAATCATCCTAAAGCCTACTGGATAAAATAATGTGGTACATATACATGATGATATAATATTCAGTCATCTATCAAAGTCTTGTTTTTCAGAAAAGAAGATGAAATTTGATGTCACCATGTTAATCAAAATAAAGCAATCTCACAAAGACAATCACCACATGCTTTTCCTAGTATGTGAAATTTAGTCAAAATTAAGTCATAAAGTACTGAAAATATGGAGAGATAGTGAGTAAGGGTTATTACTCAGTATTTAGGTTAGTTTTACCAGTTTGTTCATGATGTGAAATCAAGGTATGGGGTTTGAGTTTATAAAACTATAACTTGAAATTTTCACCTGACCTATGAGTGTGTGTGTGTGTGTGTGTGTGTGTGTGTGTGTGTGTGTGTGTGCATGTCCACAGTTTAATCCTTGAAAGACAGAAATAATCTGCTTTTCTAAGTCATGCATCTTAATAAAACATATCAACCATATTACTCTTTACTTAATCTTGTTGGTGCATTTGTGGGGAGTTATATACTAAATTATTAAATTACAAAAGCAAAGCTGCAATGTAAGAAAAGGGTACAGTTCAAACCTAAAACAAGTCTACCTGAATTACATTTTTCTTATATCTTCCAATAACATATGAGCTGCAATAAATTAAAACGGCTTGAAATATAGACATCTAGCATACTACTTTCATAAACATTCACACATAAAAAATATAGTAAAAATCATAGTAGAGTGAACTGTATTTCATTAGTTCAATTTTGAGACTTTTCAGTTCTTTGAAATAAAATCAATTCTTTTTGTGCTACAATTTAATAACATCATAGTTGTAGTGTACAACAGAGCATCTGGATTTCCATAGACATAAAATGATAGTATCTATAGCATCTTAGCCATCTATTAATCTTGGATATTTATCTAAGATTCATAAGGTATTTGACTTGTGCCAAGATATATGCTTTCTCCCATGGAGACTTTGTTATCAATGATGTTAAATCATTAGTATCTACTATATCTAAAAACTGCATAAAGTTTCTATGGCATCAAGTCATAAATAATGTTGCCCTCAGAAAATGCTTTCTTATTTTAGATACAGTCAGTAAAGACTTTTCCAGAAAAACATATCCTTGTGTCATTGCCAGAATCATCTACTCCTATAGCTCAAAAAGTTCTAAAATTTTTAATATATACCTTATTTTGGAAGAGTTGGATGGTAGTCATGCAAAGAATATTCAGCTACAGAACATCTAGAGTAAAGAGAAAATTTCATTATGAAATTCTTCTTCCCATAGTGTTATCAATTCTTGCTTCCTAATTTTCTCACTATTAAAAAGTTGACTATTTCAGAACTAATGAATAAAATTTTGTGAGTAGAAATACCATTCAGTTCACCTTGTCTAACTTCAGTTGTTCATTTCACATCTACATGTAATATTGACATCTTGAGACAAATTTCATCTTATTTTGCAGTGGGAACACTACAATGAATGCATAACTCTCTAATAAAACTTATAAATCATTAAGTTTCTTGTGTAATGACTTTGTTCCTACTGATTTTAGAAAGTCTATTTTCTTCCAAAGTTGTATGTTCAAAAAAAAAGACACAAACCTAGCTTCTTTGTAGAGAAGTTTGGTAAATTCAGCCGTAACCAAAACTTGTTGATCCTAAGTAAACATAGCAGCAAAGTTGTTCAATAATTTATAAGGTTATTATTTATATCTTTGCATGTCTTCTTAGCCAAAGGAAAAAACTGGAAGGACTGTTCCACAAAAATCCAGGGCTTACTTGAATGCACATGGTTGTGAACTGAAAGCACTTTTGGAAATTTTAGTAGATAGCTATACACAGTTCACTGAAAAATAATTATTAACATATAAAATACTGGCTGAATAGAAGGACTCACAAAAAATTAACACTCTGTTCATCAATACTGAATAATTTCAAATTTTAAATATTTAAGGTGAAATAGTATTCTTTCTTTTGAGATAAAAAATGAGCTGAATGGTCTGATTTCTGCCTCCTTTCACTTAATATCCAAATTCTATTCTTTTCCCTATTTTTATATCACACTGATGCCTCAAATAATCACAGTTCCCTCTCTAATTTTTTTTTTTTTACTTTTTAGAGTTTTTTCAATGTTCATGTTTTTCAGAATATCATATATTCTGTATATAGTATGTATTTATAAGCTTTCCACACATCTTTATTCTTCCTCCCAACAACTTCTCCTGTGACTTGCATGTATGCATGTAAGCTGCAACCATTAAGTTTCAACAATATGGTTTTATAAATGACTTGTACAATTACAACACATGTTGACATGACAATGTTTATTGGAAAAATCTCCCAAGACATCATCTATGGTGTAATAGCTACATAGCATTAATTAGCCCAAGGTTGGTTATCCAAACCTTATGTAAATTCTTAATAACTTCTTGGTATTTTATACCATTTTTCTTCCTTAGATGTTATTTCAATACTGAACACCTCAGCACCCAGTCATAAGAAATGATGATAATGCAGCACTTAAATGTGTAAGCATCATATGATCAAATATTCTGAGAATTTAAAGACTGGAATTACTCTTAACCAATATTTAAATCCTTTCAACCTTATGCGAATATTCCTCACAGTTTGGACAGATTCATTACAACTATTTTATATAATGGGTATATATTTCTGTTATATCTGGATATATAGTTTTATTCCTCTGTAATACTTGTTAAAGATTATGCAAAATTAGGAGAGTAATTTAAAGTGAGAACTGTATTCCATGGATGCTATTTATAAAATAAAAGTCAAATAGTAAACTTTGAATGCACTGAACTTACACTTATGAGCAAACTCATATGTAGATCTCAATCTTCTCAGTGCAAGCATCAATAATCAATTTGTCTTCAACAAACATCAATTACAGATACTATAACATAATGCAAATTTGAAATAATTATAATGGTGTTAAAGTTGTCTATTTCTCCATTTATATTTATTATACTAATGAATTAGAAACTTTTTGAACCTTAACTCAAAGAAAACTCAGGTCACATTGAATATCTTAGGGCTGGGGCTCTTGAGATGGTTTTTCTGGGAAATGCACTTGCACTAAGCCTTATAGCCTGAGCTTTATACACAGTACCCACATGATAGAACAAAAAAAGTGCTCCTGAAATTTTCATCAGATATCCGGAAACATGCAGAGATGTGTTTGCAACACCTACCCAAAACACATATATAAACTACTAAATGTAATAAAAATTAAAGTGATAATCTTCCAAAGAGAAATTTATGAAGTGTAAGAACACATAGTAGCACTCAAATTATCAAAGACGATTATTCCAAATATATCAGAATCAATTGTTCACTGCAAAGAAAATATATTTGCATTCTCTCAGCTACTGGCAGTACACTTGATCCATGAAGTGGTTTATACCCACAAGCTATATTTAATACAGCACACTAAAAATAACTGAGATGTGTTTTACAAAATTATGAATGAACATTATGAATTTCTTATGTGGGTAGAAACAAAATAAATCTATCACAAGAGGCTTATCAGTTAAAATTCAAAAGCACTATAGTGGAGCTCATATGTAAATCTATATACTAACATTCCAAATAAACACTGCCAATTAATCAAATGTTTCCTAAGTTTCAATGAAAGCCAAGTTTATGTATAAGGCTAAGATTTTTTGTATTTAGACATGGTTGCATGTGGCTATAATCCTGCTCACAGGAGTCCTATACATAAGCATCATTTAAGATCAGGAACCTGAGACCATTCCAAATCATGTAGGAAGATCAAATAGGAAATTAAGTAAAATAAAATAAACTCTGCCCTCTGTGTAGATTACTCAGAAAATAACTAACCATAATATTAATTATGGTTCCTTAATGCATGTGTATATAGCTTAAGATTTATTTTTCTCTTAACTCCCTACAAGCCCTCAGTTGTCAAGTGTGTATTTGAAAAATAATGCCACTGTAAACACACATATATAGAAAAATATGGATCTTGTAACCTCTGTGTCTAAGAGTAGGATATCTTCATAAAGCTTTAACTTTAAATTAAGTAGCCTTTTCACTAATTATTTGAAATAACACTTTCTTCGTGGTCAATGGCAATTTAATATGCTAGCTGGTCATTTCAATATCTTTAAGACATAGGTATTTAAATATTTTATTTCTCTTTCCATACCATGTCAAAATTTTTTTGTCTCTTTTATAGAATTATCCTCTACCGGAGAAGCATTATATGTTGACTGAAGTATTTTAATTTTGATGTAAATTACTTCATCAATGACTACTCACTTGTCAAGTGCTTTAGATATTTAATTTTACCTTCTTATATACCATCAAATTGTGATTCCATTCTTATATTCAAGAATCATTTTATGGTTTAGAAATGAGTATTACATATAAATTACTTCTGTGTATGTCTGAGAAAAATCTCAGGACATTTTTTTATCATGAAGTCCAATAGACCTGGAACAAGCTACTGAATAGAAAAGGATTTCTTCACTGACAAACTGTGATCATTGGATCATAATGATAATATAATCAAAAGATCAAATAATCGTAACTCCGTCTCACCTGTAATGGGGTTTATGTTGTTCAGTTGGAATAGTCATTATCATGTGTCAATACAGTATAATTTGGGATGTTATTGTTGTTAAAAACACACAGTCATGCAGTGTAGAGTAGGCTGGAATAGAACTCACAATCTTTCTGCAACTACATTTTGACTCTTGGGATTATAAGAGTTCACCATTATGAAAGTAATTTTAAATTGTACTTTTATAATACAACTTTATATTTTACAAGTCATACAACTCATGTAGTCACACACATCTGCTCCAGGAAAATGTCATTCCTTTTGTCTTTTCTTTCCTTCTCCCATTCCTTTCCTTCCTTTATTACTTTCTTGTGATGATCATTAAAACCTGAGTATACGAGAAAGTTATATTTAGCAATGAGTAACCAAGCAAAACCCTGCTCTTTTTTTATTGTATATCATATAGAATTTTTGAAATAAGATAGTTTGACATCCCAAGAAGGCCTGTGAGGCAACCAAGCAGCTTTTGGATTGGGTCTCTCTCATCCTGATCTTCATCTCCTGGCCCACTTGTGACACAGAGAGTGATCTCAGCAGAGCTGAGCTTGACATAGTCTCCAACCTTAACTGTCTGCCATTCTGAGGAGAACTGTAGAGAGCCTTAGCAAGCAGCCATTGCCTTGGAGCTGTCTTCACATGCTTTAAACCTGCCAGGCCCACTAAGAATACAGATAGTGACTCCATAGGATGGAACTCCAAGCCTGCTAACACCAGAGAGAATAAGATGGCTAGAGGCCACCATAAGAACACAAGCAAAAAAAAAAAAACAACTCAGTACAATATGACATCACCAGAAACCAGTGGTCAAACCACAGCAAGCCATAGAGATACTAACCCCAACAAAGAATAAGAAAAAGATTTAAACCTGAGCTTATGAAAATGATAGAAGCTTAGCAGGAGGAAAATAAATCTCTCAAAGAAATATAGGAAAATAGTTTCAAACACATGAAGAAATTCAATAAATACTATAAAGAATTATAAGAAAATACAATCAAACAGGAGAAATAATTAAATAAACCTATTCAAGACCAAAAAATGAAATTAGAAGCCAAAGGAAAGTGCAATCTGAGGCAGTCCTGGAGTTGTAAAACTTAGGCAAGACCTGAGAAACCGCAGAGACAAGCAACACCAACAGAATACAAGAGTAGGAAAAGAGAATCAAAAAAGTAGAAAATATAGCTAAAGTTATCAATACATGAGTCAAAGAAAATGTTAAGACTAAAAAGTTTCAGACACAAAACATCCAAAAAATCCAGGAAACTATATAAAGACCAAATTTAAGAATAATAGCAATAGATGAAGAAGAAGACTCCAATCTCCAAAGCCCAGAAAAATTATCTACAAAATATTAAAAGAAAATGTGTGTACCTAAAGAAATAAATACACATAAACATAAAAAAGCCTACAGAACTCCAAATAGATTTGAAAAGAAAAAAAATCCTCCCACAACGTAATAATCAAAACATTAAATGTATAGAACAAAGAAAAATATTAAAAGCTGCAAGAGAAAAACGCCAAGTCACACATAAAGGAAAACCTATTGATATTACACCTGACTTATCAAGAAAGACTATGAAAGCCAGAAGGGCCTGGATGTATGCCGTGCAGACACTGAGACCATAGATGCCAGCCAATACTAATATACTCAGAAAAAATTTTAATCATCATAGGTGGAGAAAACAAGATATTCCATGACAAAACTGATTTAAAATAGGACCTAGCCACAAATACAACCCTACAGAAGATACTAGAAAGAAAACTCCAACCCAAGGAGGATAACTACACAGAAAAACTCAGGAAATAAATAACCCCATATCTGCAAAGCCAAAAGAAAGAACACACACACACACACACACACACACACACACACACACACACACACAGACTCTAACACCACCATCATCAAAACAACAAGAACTAACAACCACCAGTCATTAATATCTCTCAACATTAATAATCTCAAGTCTCAAAAAAAAAGACACTCACTAACAGAATATCTGAATCTGTTACATCATCAAAACATACAAGTAACACATCTCAGCAAGAAAGATAGACATTACCTCCAGCAAGTGGCTGAAAAAGGTGTTCCAAGCAAATGAACCCAAGAAGCAAGCTGGAATGGCCATTCTAAAATCTAATAAAATAGACTTTGTACCAAAATGAATCAAAAGAGATGAGGAAGAATACTTCATTCTCATCAAAGGAAAAGTACACTGAGATGATGTCTCAATCTTGAACATCTATGCCAGAAATGCAGGTGCACCCACATTCTAAAAGAAACATTACTCAAGCTTAAATTACACATTTAATCCCATACATGAATAGTGGGAGAATTCAACACCTCACTCTCACCAATCAACAGCTTATTGAGACAGTGGAGAAATAACAAAACTAATAGGTGTCATGAATCAGACCTAACAGATATCTACAGAACATTTCCTCCAAAAACAAAAGAATATACTTTCTCAGCATATCACAAACTTTCTCCAGAATTGACCATATACTCTGTCACAAAGCAAATTTCAACAGATACAAGAATATCAAAATAAGCCTTTGCATCTTATCAGACCACCATGGATTAAAGATGGAACTCAACAACATCAGAAACAGCAAAAAGTCTACAAACTCATGGAAACTGAACAACTCCCTACTCAATGACCTATGAGAGAGAAACAAAATAAAAAAAAAGAAATTAAAGACTTTCTAGAATTCAATGAAAATGAATGCAAAATATATCCAAACTTGTTGGACACAATGAAAGCAGTGCTAACAGGAAAGTTGTAAGCACTAAGTGCTGTCATAAAGAAATTAGAGAGATCCTATACTAGGAACTTAACAGCACACCTGAAAACTCTAGAACAAAAAGAAGCAAAAAACCCAAAGAGGAGGAGATGATAGGAAATCATCAAACTCATGGCTGAAATCAATAAATTAGAAACAAACAATTAAAAAATCAACAAAACAAGAGCTGGTTCTCTGATGAAGTAAACAAGATAGACAAAGCCTTAGCCAACCCAACTAAAATTCTAAATGAGATTATTTTAATCAGCAAAATTATAAATGAAAATGCAGACATAATGTCAAACAATGAGGAAATCCAAAGAATCATTAGGTCTTAATTCAAAAGAATATATGCCACAATTTTATTGTAATCAAGACACTGCATGATTTGTTTTCCTTTCTACTGTAGTGATGGTTGTATTGTGCACTTTTGTATATGTGAATATTTTCTTTTTTCCTTTGTTTACTAAATATTTTTATATACATTTATGTTATGTTAAACTAGCTACAGCAAGAAGAACCATGAAAAAAATCAGGAATTATATAAATGTTACTTTCTTAGTGTTTTGGCTATTGTATTTGACAGTCTTGAAGAGAACATCTTTCCTACCTTGGTCCATCTAAAATTCTGAATGTAAACCAATATCTATCATGTCTCATCACTATCATCTTAATGCATCTATCTAGACATAAAACTATCTTAAGTTCTAAACAATTTAGCTTAATTGTAAAACTAAACTATCCGGTCAACAGCAAGACCACCAGAGACTTGAGAAGGAATAAAATTAATTACCAAAGTATTAATTACCAAAGTATACAGGGGGTGCTTGTTAGCAGCTTCCCAAATGAAATGACAGGGACAGTTTGCTACAGTGGTATATAATTTAAATGTAAGACTATTATTCACAGACATTACATATATAAATTTTTTGGGCCAGAAGGCTGAAGATGATGTTCCACTGTTATAGATAGTTTTGGGTGACTTCTCAAGTATGCCACATAATTTGAAAATCTAAATAAAATGGACAAATTTCTTAAAAGATTCCACTTACCAAATTTGAATTAAGGTCATGTAAACACATTAATAGTCCTGTAATGTCTAAGGAAATAGAAAATTTGAAGCATTCATCGTAAGTTTAAAAAAAAGCCCTGGGCTAGATGGATGGATTCAGCACAGAATTCTACCAGATCACTAAATAACTAATATCAATACTATTCAAACTGTTCCACAAAATAGAAACAGAAGGGATATTACCAACCTCATTCCCTCAGGTTGCAGTCACCTTGATATCTAAGCCAAACAAAAACCCAACAAAGAAAAAGAATTTCAGACTAACTTCCCTTATGAAAGTTGATGCAAAAATATCCAATAAAATGCTTGCAAACTGAACCCAACAACATGTCAAAAATGTCATCCACCAAGACCCAGTTGGCTTCATTCTGGGCATGCAGGGGTGGTTCAATATATAGAAATCCATCAATATAATCCATCATATGAATAAACTGAAAAAACTACATTGTCTTCTCCTTAGTAGTTGAAAAAGCATTTGACCAACTCCATTAAAAGCCTTGGAGAGGTCATGGATAAAAGGTACATATCTTAAAAGTCTTGGAGAGGTCATGGATAAAAGGTACATATTTAAACATAATAAAGGTAGTATACAGCAAGCGTATAGCTGACATTAAACTAAATGGAGAGCACTTAAATCTATTCCACTGAAATCAGGGACAAGACAAGGCTGTCTACTCTCTCTATAGTTCTTCAATATAGTACTTGAAGTCCTAGTTAAAGCAAGAGGACCACTAAAGGAAATCAATGTGATAGAAATTGGAAGGGAACGTATCAAAGTCTCATTATTCACAGATAATATGATAGTATACATAAGTGACCCCAAAAATTCTACCAAGGAATGTCTACAGCTGATATACACTTTCAGCAAAGTGGCTGGATACAAAATCAACTCAAAAAAATCTTAGCTCTTCTGTATACAAAAGAAAAATGAGCTATGAAAGAAATTGGGAAACAACATTCCTCATGATAGCCACAAAAACATAAAATATCACGGGGTAACTCTAACCAAGCAAGTGGAAGATTTATAATATTAAAGAAATTTTAAGTCTCTGAAGAAAATAACAAAAAAAGATACCAGAAAATGAAAAGTTTTCCTATGTTTATGTATCAGTAAGATTAACAGAGTAAAAACGGCTGTTTTATCAAAAGTAATCTACAGATTCAATGCAATTCTCATCAAAATGCCAACATAGTTCTTCATAGACCTTGAAAGAAAAATTCTCAACTATATATGGGAAAAAACGCAAATCATTAAGACAGTCCTGTATAATAAAAGGTCATTTGGGAGTTTCACCCATCTCTGTTTTCAAGCTATACTGTAGAGAATCAGTAATAAAATGTGAATGGTACTGGCATAAAAACAGAAAGGTGGATCAATGGAAATTAATTGAAGACCCAGAAATAAATCCACACACCCACTCTCATTCAGAAAGTCAAATAGCATAGAAACTGGAAGCTGTTGAAGAGAAGTAACAGGATGAGAGCCTACCATAGAGGTACTCTAAACTACTCCACTCAGTGGGGGATTCAAGAAAATGGTGAGAGAGACTCACAGCCAAACTTTGGGGTGGTTCCTAGGGAGTCTTATGAATGAGTTGGGGGGATGATAGTAGGACATGGAGTGTACAGGAGCTCCACGAGGAAACCAGTGGAGACAACAAATCTGGGCCTGTGGGGGCCCTGCAAAGACTGATCCATCATTCAAGTACCATGCATGGTGAGGACCTACACCCTGTACTTAGATGTAGTATATAGTTAGTACAGTAGTCTTGTGGGTCCAATAATATGGGGACTAGGGACAACCTCTGATATGGCCTCTGGGGCTCACTACTTGATCAGTTTCCGTCATCAGGGAAAGGGGCTTGCCAGGCCACAGAAGACTCAGGTAGTCCACATGAGAATTGATAGGCTGTATTCAGATGATAAGGAAGGAGGGCTCCCCCATTCTAAGGACTAAGCGAGGGGATGGAAAAATGAGGAGAGGCAGTAAGACTAGAAGGGACAATTGAAGGGGCTACCACCAAAATTTAAAGGGAACAAATTAAAAATAAAAAACAATTCTTGAAATAAGATTAGTAGCTTTGAAAATAAAATATTAGTAGATTTGGATTTGAAACACTCTTTTTTTATTTTCCTTAAATTTTCTTTTAAATTTTTAATTAATTTATTCTTGTTACATCCCAATGGTTATCCCATCCCTTGTATCCTCCCATTCTTCCCTCCCTCCCATTCTCCCCTTATTCGCTCCCCTATGACTGTTCCTGAGGGGGATTTCATGACTTTCACACGTACTCTGGTGCCTCATATTTGACCATGTCCCCTGGAGGGGGAAACCTGATGGCCCTCAGAGAAAGGATAGCAGGTTACCAAGAAGAGACTTGGAACACTCTTGAACTAAATCTTTAAGTGAATTTCAAAAAGACAGAACACTTATGCACAAATAAATCTGCCAATCTCAATATATTACTCCATTTGTAAGATAATATTTTTTTTTGTTATTTCAACACTGCTTGGTAATACTTCTGTGAAGCTTTTTGTAGTTGATATTGTGACTTTTCCAAAAATGTTATCACTTGCTCTCTTTCTGTAACTTTCAATTTTGTTTAACAGAGATACATTTAGATTTACATTTTATTTTTAAGGCAGAATTTTGTAGTAATCTTATTTTTACTGCTCATGTTGAAAACAGTTGTGAATAATAAACTTTATTACTTTTTATTGTCGTTTCTCATTACATGACCTATTAGATTCATTTCCAGGCTCTCAGCATAGTGATTAATAGAAATCGTAAGAGAAGCACACTCACCACTCACAGGAAAATAATGTTATTTTTATTGCATTAGGTTTTTAGTTCCAATAAACAGTCATCAAGAATCAACTTATTTTGCATACAACTCTAGGATATCATTATGACTTTTTGACACAGTATTTCTCTGTGTAGCCCAGACAGTTCTGATATTCAACCTGTATATCAGGCTGGCCTCAAACCCAGAGATCCTCCTCAATCAGCCTCCTGTTTGCTGGGATTAAAGGTGTGCTTCATCAACATCCAGCTCATTATGACACTTTTATATTTAATTTAGGTTTGTTAAGCTTCTTTCCTCTTTTCCCTTCTCCCTTCACCTAGTCTTCCCTCTTGGTCCCAGCTACCTCTTTCTTTATGTCACACCTCTTTGCTCAATATGCATATTCCCTCCTTGTAGTCCTCTTTCTAGTTTTAGGATCTATAATCAAACTCACCACTTATTTACATCTATATAAATATTTAAATCTAGTGGATGCAGAGATGTTAATAGGATTTGACATTCACATCTCATGAACTGAGTTCTCTCATTGGAAGTCAAAGTTGAAAGAGACAACCTACTCCTTAAAGCTTTCTTCTAACCTCTATGCTAACACTGTTGGTGTGAGTTCTAGCACACACACACACACACACACACACACACCAAAAGAGAACTGGAGACTAGGCTCTTCATATGAGAAAATAATTTGTATTTTATTCAAATTTTGGAGCACCATTGACATTTTTTCACCACTTGCATTGCTGAAGCAAGCCACATTGACTAATGTAATAAAAGAAAATTAAAGATTAGAGTTTTCCTATGAAACATTATTCTGTTTTTTATTCAAACTTGGAGAGCATCATTGTTATCTTTCCTCCCCTTCAATTGCTTAAGTGAACTACAAGTAATGATTTTTTTTTCTTTTTTAAGTACATTATATTTAGTGCAACAGTGAAAGATCTGAGAATTCACAAATATTAACATTAATTATTTCTGATATTAGTCTACTTTATGATATATATGTCAATAAGCCAATATTGGTGAGCCATTACCATGTATGTCTTTTCCAGATATTTATAAGTTTAAGAAAGTGCCCTATTTCTGTTACATGATGTCATTCCTCCATTTATTTGTGTTTATGTTCTTCTAGGATGTGGTACCTTCTCAAATTTTCTTTTTGATAACATTTATAATTTTGAGGCAAAATGTACAAATATTTTGGAAAGTGGCTCTCAAAGGTGATACTCTGATGAGTATTAAATAATGGCCCTGGCCTTGTATGTTAAGGAAAGATCATGAGACAAGTAGATTCCCCATCACAAGGGACATAATCTCAACAAATTGCATCACTATTGATTCTACTCATGGTCTCTATGAGATAGTGCTCATCATATTTTCACACTGTAGTAGTTTAAATGAAAATTGTACCCATAGTCTCTTATATAGTGACATTATTAAAAGGTGTGGCCTGGCGGGAGGAAGTGTCACTGTGGGTGGAATTTAAAGTTTCAGAAGCTCAAGCCACAGCCACTAAGCATCATTCTTTCTGTTGTTTACTGATCTAGATTTAGAATGCTCAGCTACCTCTCCAGCACCATGTCTGCTTGTATGCTGCCATGCTTTCCATCATGATATTGATGGATTAAACTTCTGAACTGTAAGCAGGGCCTGGTTAAATGTTTTCATTTCTAAGATATTCCATGGTTATAATAGGAAAATTAATTAAGACACCTACGGAAAAGCTACTCTTCCTTTGAATTACAATTTTACATTCTTCGAAGTAGGTCACTATGCATAGCCCACACTAGAGGAATCAGGGACGTCCCAATACTTTCTTTTTTTTTCTTTTATTAATTTATTCTTGTTACATCTCAATGGTTATCCCATCCCTTGTATTCTCCCATTCTTCCCTCCCTCCTATTTTCCCATTATTCCCCTTCCCTATGACTGTTCCTGAGGGGGATTACCTCCCCCTGTATATGCTCATAGGGTATCAAGCCTCTTCTTGGCAACCTGCTGTCCTTCCTCTGAGTGCCACTGGGTCTCCCCCTCCAGGGGACATGGTCAAATGTGAGGCACCAGATTATGTGAGAAATTCATATCCCACTCTCCACTCAACTGTGGAGAATGTTCTGCCCATTGGCTAGATCTGGATAGGGGTTTAAAGTTTACTGCCTATATTGTCCTTAGCTGGTGCCTTAGTTTGAGTGGGACCCCTGGGCCCAAATCTGCCTATCATGTTCTACTTGTAGGTTTCTAGGACCCTCTGGGTCCTTCTACTTTGCTATTCTCCCATGCTTCTCTCATTTAGAGTCCCAATACTTTCTTAAAGAAACAAAATAATTGAAATTCTTCTATGTAAAAATGTTTTATTTTTCATAATTTTATTTTTTCATTCAATTACCTATATTATTGTGGATTAATATACATTTCTTTAAAATTGTGAGTGATCACTCAGTATATTCTCTTCAATGTTTTTAGTCTGTATAGTCTTGTATAGCTCACGCTGCTCTTGATTTTTATGTAGCCATGTATAACTTTGTATAACTTTGTACTCTTGATCTTCCTGTCTTTAACTCCTGAATGACCACATTACAGTTGGGTCACCATGCCTGACTACATCCTCTAAAAAATTTATATCCCTAAAGTCATTAGATTTCCACCTCTGTTCCTGGGTACTTGTATTATGTATCATACATTATTATTTTCCAGTGCTAAACTACTTTCATTTCTATATTTTTTCTGATAAAAGGTTTGAAAACAAGTCACATAAATTATTTTCCTGTCTTTAGTCTACTTCAGAATTTTTCTGGCTTTTCTATGTCTCTTTTTATATATAAGCTTCAGCATTAATCTCTCAATATTGCATTATATTAGACTGCATTATGTCTGAAGATGAAGAAAAGAATAGCTATCTAATCCAATCTAATCTAATCTAAATAACTTGAAGTTTTCAAGTCCACAAATACAGAGTTACCTATTTAGACTTTTGAATACTTTCACCAAATTATTATATTTTATGCATATTTAAAATATTCCTGACTCTGAGGAGACCAGAAACGTGAACGGAGCCACAGACTGCTGGATCTTGAAAGCTGTAGGTGAGTGGGGCCCCAAACTCCACAGACCAACAGTGGACCTACCTCCGGGACAAGCAACATCCCAGAGGTGTTAAACACACTCGCCAAACTCTGGAACGGAATCCACATGCAAACTGCAGCCTGCATATAAAGCACAGACTCGCTGTTTGGGGAGGGAATTTTCCAGAGCCCCCAGCCAGAGGAGTCTCAGAGAATAGGGTGAATCTGCCCTCAGATCCCTCCTTCCACACCACCCCAAACTGCAGAGGTCACCCGACCAGGCCAAGTGGAAACACAGGCGGTGGGACCCACCAGAAACAACTATAGTGGGCCTGTAGCTTGCGGGCCATCCTGGGCCCAACCTAATGCCGGACACAATGGACTGAGTCTGCAAACAGGGACAGCTAAAAATTGGCTTGGACTGCTTCCACAGGCCTATTGGGAGACTTGGGTCCTGCTTGCAGTGTCTAATTGCTGACCAAGAGTGTTAGTGGAGCCTCACAACCCTGCGGGAAGGGAAGAGGAGGCACCTCAGTGACCGCCAGCTCTCTGAAACCCTATTGTCTCCAGACACCCAGCTGCAAGGCACTGACTGAGCACTTCCCAAAAGAGAGATCCTAGCTGGAGCAACTGGCTCAAGCAAGGCAGGAGCTCTCATGTTATCGGGAGACGAGACGTGGGTTGTGCTTGCAATGTCTAATTGCTGACCTAGAGTGATCTCGGACCCTCCATACTTATATCTCTGGGGGAGACTGGACAGTTCTATAGGGTATAGGAACAGAGCTAAAAGACAGCTACAGCCCAGAAGATCTGATTTACCTGGCGTTTTGGCTACAAAGCGACAGGAAGGACAGGCAGCTGGGATTAACCTACACAACCAGAATGTTTGTGTGCTGACCTTATTCTAGGTCCCAAATTGGCTGATCTGAATTACAGAAGCAAAGTGAAAGGGTCCAAACAGAAACCTACTTTGGCTGACTCAGCCTGGAGCCTATGGTGCAGAGAAAAAATCTCCTGGAGTGGAAACTGATCACCTGCCTGTTCCAGGGAAATACTCCCTGATCCACACAGGCAAGAGCACCGAAACTATAATCAGTTATCAACTATCCACTCTCAAGCAGGGAGGTCACTACAAATTACCTTCCAACATCAGAGTCACCAAAAAGACAAGAGGACAGTGAAAAAAATGCTAACAAAAATGAAAACAATTTGGCATCTCCAGATCCCAGCAATCCCAATGAAAACAACATGGACAACCTAACAGCAATTGAGAGTCAAGAAAATGACCTCAAGTCCTTAGTAAAGAAGATGATAATGGAAGAAACAAATAAAATATGTAAACAAATGCAGGAGGAGGCAAATAAGAGGGCTGGAGATTTAAAAGAGTCATATAAAGAGGCGCATGAAGAATGTCAGAAAAATATAAATAACCAGATGAAGGAAATCATTAAAAGAGTTCAAGACCTGAAGATAAAAATTGAAACTATGATAAAGGAACACACAGAAGAAAAACGTGATCAAGAGGCATCAGAGAAGAAAGCAAGCATCTCAGAGGTGGCCTTATCTAACATATTGCAAGAAATGGAAGAATGAATATCAGGACTTGAAGATACAATTGCAGAACTGGAAACAACCATCAAGGGAAATGCTAAATCTGAAAAGTTCTTGACACAGAACATACAAGAAATCAAAGACACCATGAAAAGATGAAACTTGAGAATAATAGGTATTGAGAAAAGAGAAGGCAACCGACTCCACAGCCCAGAAAATATCTTTAATAGAATAATAGAAGAAAAATTCCCCAATTTGAAGAAGGAGATGCATATGAGCATACAAGAGGCCTACAGAACACCAAATAGAGTAGACCAGAGAAGAAAATCTTCCTGCCACATAATAATAACAACACAAAATATATAGAACAAAGAAAAAATATTAAAAGCGGTAAGAGAAAAAGGCCGAGTAACATACGAAGGCAAATCTATCAGAATTACTCCTGATGTTTCAGCAGAGACCATGAAAGCCAGAAGGGCCTGCACAGAGGTTCTGCAGACCCTAAGAGAACACAAATACCAGGCAAGATTACTATATCCAGCGAAATTATCAATAACCATTGACGGAGAATACAAGATATTCCATGACAAAAACAAATTCAAACAGTACCTAGCCACAAATCCGGCCTTACAGAAGTTAATAGAAGGAAAACTCCACCCCAAAGGGTCAAACTACAACCAAAACTACATAGGAAATAGATAACTACACCATCCCAAAATCACAACCTCACAAAATCTCGACTGTTACAAATACCAAAAATGAAGGGATTCAGCAATCACTGGTCATTAATATCTCTCAATGTCAATGGTCTCAATTCTCCAATAAAAAGACACAGACTAACTGAGTGGATGAATAAACATGACCCAGTATTCTTCTGCATTCAAGAAAACACATCTCAACTACAAGGACAGGCATTGCCTCAGAGTAAAAGCAAATGGTCACAAGAAACAGGCTGGGGTAGCCATTCTAATATGTAATAAAATAGACTTTCAACCAAAATTAATCAAAAGGGATGTCAACCAAAAAGACATCATGATTTTGAACATCTGTACTCCTAATACAAGGGTTCCCACATTTGTAAAAGAGTTATTAACAAAGCTTGAACCACTCATCGATACCCACACATTAATAGTGGGAGACTTCAACACCCCACTTTCACTCAAAGATAGATCTTTGAATAAAAAACTAAGCCAGGAAATAACTTCATTAACCAATGTCGTGAATCAAATGGATCTAACTGATATCTACAGACCCACTACCCAAACGCAAAGGACTATACCTTTTTCTCAGCACCCCATGGAATGTTCTCTAAAATTGATCACATAGTTGGTCATGAAGCAAACCTCAACAGATACAAGAAGATTGAAATAATACCTTGTATCTTATCAGATCACCATGGTCTAAGGCTGGACTTCAAGAACAACAGAAATAACAAAAAGCATACTACACGTGGAAACTAAACAACTTTCTACTTAATGACAAATGGGTCATGGAAGAAATAAGTGAAGAAATAAAAGACTTCCTGAAATTCAATGAAAATGATGGAATAACATATCCAAATTTGTGGGACACATTGAAAGCAGTGCTAAGAGGAAAATTCATAGCACTAAGTGCCTTTAAAAAGAAAATGGAAACATCCCACATAAACAACCTAACAACACATCTGGAAGCTCTAGAAAAAAAAGAAGCAGAAACACCCAAGAGGAGTAGACGCCTAGAAATAATCAAACTCAGGGCTGAAATCAATAAATTAGAAACAAAGAGAACAATCCAAAGAATCAACAACAACAACAAAAAGAGCTGGTTGTTTGAGAAAATTAACAAGATAGACAAACTGTTAGCCAATCTAAGTAAAAGACAAAGAAACACTATCCAAATGAACAAAACCAGAAATGAAAAGGGACACACAACAGACACCAAAGAAATACAAAGAATCATAAGAACCTACTTTAAAGGCATTTGTGCCACAAAATTTGAAAATCTAAGTGAAATGGACAATTTTCTTGACTGATTCCATTTGCCAAAATTGAATCAAGACCAAGTAAATTAAATAGCCCTATTTTGCCTATAAAAATAGAAGCAACCATTGATAAACTCCCAATCAAAAAAAGCCCAGGGCTAGATGGCTTTAGCACTGAATTCTACCAGTCCTTCAAAGAGGAGCTTATACTGATACTATTCAAGCTATTCCAAAAGATAGAACTGGACGGAACATTACCAAATTCCTTCTATGAGGCCATAGTCACATTGATACCTAAACCCCCCAAACACTCAATAAAAAAAAGAGAATCTCAGACCAATTTCTCTTATGAACATTGATGCAAAAATACTCAATAAAACACTTTCAAAACGAACACAACAGCATATCAAAGATATCATTCACCATGACCAGGTAAGCTTCATTCCAGGCATGCATGGATGGTTTAACATATGGAAATCCATTAATGTAATCCACCATATAAACAAACTGAAAGAGAAAAGCCACATGATCATCTCCTTAGATACAGAAAAAGCATTTGACAAAATCCAACACCCATTCATGTTTAAAGTGCTGGAGAGAGCAGGAATACAAGGCGCTTAACTAAATATAATAAAGGCTATATACAGCAAACCAATAGCCAACATTAAATTAAATGGAGAGATACTCAAAGAAATCCCCCTAAAATCGGAGACCAGACAAGGCTACCCTCTGTCCCTATATCTCTTCAATATAGTTCTTGAAGTTCTAGCCAGAGCAATAAGACATCAAAAGGAGATCAAGGGGATTCAAGTGGGAAAGGAAAAAGTCAAATTATTCCTATTTGCTGATGATATGATAGTGTATATAAGTGACCCCCAAAATTCCACCAGACAACTACAGCTGAGAAACATCTTCAGCAAATTGGCAGGATACAAAATAAACTGAAAAAAGTCAGTAGCTTTTCTATATACAAATGACAAACAGGCAGAGGAAGAACTTAGGAAAAATACTCCCTTCACAGTAGCCACAAACAATATAAAATATCTAGGAGTAACTCTAACCAAGCAAGTGAAGGACTTATTTGAAAAAAACTTTAAACCTCTGAAGAAAGAGATTGAAGATGGCATCAGAAGATAGAAGGATCTACCTTGTTCATCAATCAGGAGAATTAACATAGTAAAAATGGCCATCTTACCAAAAGCAATGTACAGATTCAACACAATCCCTATCAAAATACCTACAAAATATTTTGATGATATTAAAAGATTAATTCTCAAATTCATATGGAAAAATGAAAGGCCAAGAATAGCAAAAAACAATCCTATACAATAAAAGATCCTCCAGAGGAATCTCCATACCTGATCTCAAGCTGTACTACAGAGCAACAGTAATTAAAACAGCATGGTACTGGCAAAGCAATAGGCTGGTGGATCAATGGAATCGAATTGAAGACTCAGAGATGAATCCACACACATTTGCTCACTTTATTTTTGACAAAGAAGCCAAATCTATCCAACGGAAAAATGATAGCATCTTCAACAAATGGTGCTGGTCTAACTGGATGTCTACATGTAGAAAAATGCAATTAAACCCCTATTTGTTGCCATGCACAAAAATCAAGTCCAAGTAAATTAAAGACCTCAACTTAAATCCAGAGAGATTAATTCAGTTAGATGAAAAACTGGGGAATAGTCTGGGACACATAGGCACAGGAGACAACTTCCTGAACTGTACAACAACAGCCCAGGCCTTAAGGTCAACAATTAATAAATGGGACCTCATGAGGCTGAGAAGCTTCTGTTAGGCAGGAGACACTGTGAGTAGAACAAAGTGACAGCCTACAGAGTGGGAAAAGATCTTCACCAACCCTTCATCTGACAAAGGTCTAATATTCAAAATATATAAAGAATTCAAGAAATTAAACACCACAAAACCAAACAACCCAATTGCAAAATGGGGCTCAGAACTTAACAGAGAATTCTCAATAGAGGAATATCAAATGACTGAGAAACACTTAAAGAAATGCTCATCCTCATTAGTCATCAGAGAAATATATATCAAAATGACATTGAGATTCCATCTTA
The DNA here is from genome assembly GCF_903995435.1 of Acomys russatus. NCBI lineage: Eukaryota > Metazoa > Chordata > Mammalia > Rodentia > Muridae > Acomys > Acomys russatus. The sequence goes on from NC_067143.1 coordinate 17,177,121, forward strand.
AACCCATTAGAGTGGCTAAGATCAAAAACCCAGGTGACAACACATGTTGGCGAGGATGTGGAGAGAGAGGAACACTCCTTCATTGCTGGTGGGAATGCAAACTAGTACAACCACTTAGGAAAGCTATCTGGCGCATTCTCAGAAAAATGGGAATAGGGCTTCCTCAAGACCCAGCTATCCCACTCCTTGGAATATACCCAGAAAATGCCCTAACACACAACAGGGATATGTGCTCAACAATGTTCATAGCGGCTTTATACAAAATAGCCAGAACATGGAAACAGCCTAAGTGTCCCTCAGTAGAAGAATGGACTAAGAAACTGTGGTACATTTACACTATGGAATACTACTCAGCTATTAAAAACAAGGAATTCCCAAAATTTATGGACAAATGGATTGATCTAGAAATTATCATAATGAGTGAGTTCACCCAGAAGCAAAAAGAGACAAATGGTATATACTCACTTATATCAAGACACTAGTCCAAGGGATACATCCCATGAAAAACTTTACTTACCAGGAAAGTTGGTCAGAGGAGAGGACATCCTGTTGAGACTTTAGGTGAGAGTAGCATGGAAGAATGGGGAAATAGTAGGATCCACAGGGTCATGGAAACCTACAAGAATAATTTTATAACAGGCAGATCTGGGTCCTCCTCAAACTAAGGCACCAGCCAAGGAGAATATAGGCAGTAAATTTTGAACCCCTACCAAGACCTAGCCGATGAACAGGATATTCTCCACCAGTGAGTGGAGAATGAGATATGGCTCTCACAGGAACTCTGGTGCCCCTTTTCTGACCACATACCCTGGATGGGGAGGCCTGGTGGCACTCAGAGGAAGGATAGCAAGTTACCAAGAATAGACTCGATACTCTAAAAGCATGTATAAGGGGAGGAGGTCTCCCTCAATCACAGATACATGGGAGGGAAGAAGGGGGGAAGTGGGAGGGAGGGAGGAAGAGGAGGAAACAAGGGAAGGGCTAACAATTTAGATGTAATATGAATAAATAAATAAATAAATAAATAAATAATTCCTTATGCCTATTTGCTTATTTTTTAATCTAATTTTTTTTCTTCTAGGGCATTTTTTCCATGACTGATATGCAGGAAAGCAAGTATTTTATGTATATTAATCTTGTCTTAAAATTTGAGCCTAAAATGCTCCAGAAGGCTTCTATTTGTGACCCTATTTATCGGATTATAGACTTTTGAGAACTAAATGGATCCTGAGAGCTCTTATTAAATCAATGATGTAACTCCTCGATAGATTTATAATATTGAAGCATTAATAGGAGGTTGGCCTAGTCTGGAAGATTAATCACTAAAAGCATGACCTGGTCCCCTCCTATCTCTCTGTTTCCTAGTTACTATAAACTAAGGTGCAATACTCTACAGACCCTTTACATCATGATGTATGCATCCCACATTCTCATAGCAATTGACTGTTAAACACTGACATAAGCCTTGGAATCTAGAAAAAAAAGTATAATTGTTTTTACAAGTTAAATTAGCTTTCTTTTTAAGGCAATGATATTGCTCAGCAGGTAAAGATACTTGTTTCCAGGAGTGATGACCTAAGTTTGATCCCTGGATCCAAAATGTTAGAAGGAAAGTACCAGTTCCTATAAGTTATTTTCCTTCAATTGGTATTGTGTCATACACACACATTAGGACTAGAAAAAAAATCTTCTTTCAGTACTTTCAGTATTGACACAACAATAACAAATGAATGCACCATATTTTCTCAAGTCGATATGCCCTCTGCTACTAGGTCTAAAAGCTTTTATTTTTATAGGTTCTTTGAGCAGTTTTATTTATTTGTTTCTCTGGTTGGTTTGGTTTACTTTGGATTTTTTGACAATAATATGGCCTAAGCAAGGGCAGTTTAAATTTCTTTCATTATAATACAGAACCTTATTCTTTTATCCAAACTTAATGCACTAACTGAAACTTTCAAAGCTATATTTTAAAGAAATGCTATAGGAAATGACACTCTGGTCTCTTTTCTAATGTTAGTATAATATTTTATGTTGTAACTTTGATGTGACCTGAATGTTACTTCATAGATATTTTATCAAAATAGTACATTTCCTTAAAGAATTTCTTTTCTAAAAGTTGATATTTCTAATGAATATTAGATTTTATATAAAAAAATTTTCACCTATCATTATTATTCTGATTTCCCACCAATGAGTTGTTGAAATTTAGATGGTAAGCAGATTTGTATACCTAGAGTAATTTACAGTTTGCTTCTACATATTTTGTATATATTAGTGAATTCATCTTAATAGTATTCTGTTAAGGGTGATTTTTGTCTTTCAACAATGTCAGAATTTATTAAATAACAATAAATTCACAAATATCAGTAATTTCAGTGACAGACATTTGTTATATAGACTTATCTACATTCTTATCCTGGCCAAGGCAAATGTGGTTTCTTTTATTCCAATATTTTAAGATTTTTTGTCTGTTCTTAATATATTTCATTCAGACATATAATATTTTTAATATATCCACACCCAATTCTATTACTTCTAGTCATATCTCTTCTCTCTCCTAAACTACATTTGTTCTCTCATTTAAAGTAAATTGAGACTACTTGGTTCTACCTGTATGTGCACAGGGTAGGAACCATGGCAACAATGGGTAGTCTTTCAGGTACTGCATAGTTGAGGAGAGCTGACTCTCTTCCAGAAGAGACTTACCAGCTGCAAGTTGCCAATATTTATTTATCTATGAGTAATATTTTCTAATAATTTCCATGTTCCTGTTGGGATTTGGGTGGTTTGATATTTAAGGAAAAGATTAGTGGTCCAGTACAATATTTCTACTGGTGCTGTAGTAACACAAAGTATATGGATATAAATACTGCTCTTTTGCTCTTATACAGCATATATATATATATATATATATATATATATATATATATATATATATATATATATATATATATATATATATATATATTGCTGGGATAGTTTGTTCTCCTTTTGGACAATGTAAAGCCTTTAAATTCCATTCCCTTCATAATTTCATGGTTTCTGATGAAAAAGAAATTTCTCTTTTATTTTGTAATTAAGGACTTTTCTGTGGCTTAATTTAATTTTTTCTGTTTTCTATACTGACTGTGACACAAAGGTTTTGCTGTTTTCTTTATTGTTTTATTTGTTCACTAAATAACCTATAGCTTAGAATATCATTATTATGAAAATTTTGCCTATTATTATTTGGATTTTGGTTTTGTTTGTTTGTTTCTCTTTGTATTCTCTGCTCCTAGGACTTCAACTATGCTAAGCAATAGCAACTTCTACTCTTCTCCAATGTTCTAATATATGTTTCTGTTATTATTTTGTTTCCTTATGTGCACCTAAGTGTATAAAATGGACTTAAATTATTATTGATTCATTATCTTTCCCTGTTTAGTATACTTTTGAACCCATTGTATGCATTCTTCCTTTCTGCTTGCAGGGCTTTCCAGCTCTATTATTTCCTTTTGATTATCAAAATGTCCATCTCTCTGCTTGTATAACTCATCTATTAAAGCACTATGTCCTTTTTTCCATACTAACTTCTAAACATGCTCATTATAGTTGTTTAAAATGTCTTGTTGGTAATTCCATCATCGCTGTTTTGGGTGTGGTGATATTAATGGCTTTCCTTTTTTTTTTTTTCTTGACATATGTCATATACTGCCATTTCTGCTGAGTGCTGTATGTAATGAGGAACTGAGATAAATATGCCTTTGCAGTAAGGTTTATGGTTATCAGGGGAGTTGAAAGGTAAATATTTGCACTTGCTTGAGGAACAGGAAGTGGCAGATTAATGTAATATCTTTGTTTTGATATTCCATTTAGGCTTTCACCTTCACTAAATAGTCTGAAAAAACTCCTGCTTTTCAGCTTCTTCAACAATAACTCCCCATTATTATATACAAATATGTGATGTGGTGAGATATCAAGGAACACTGAATATTCTGAAATATTTTAAGTAAGTTTGTTTATCCTTGGGCTGCAACACGAACAGAAATTCTACAAACGCATGTCTTCTTTACATAAAAGTTTTGATGTTTGTTGTTGGGGAGACGGGTCCCTTTTACTATGTGCTTGTAGAAATTAGGTGACAAGTTGAAGCAGTTGGTCCTCTCCTGCTCTCATGTGTGAAACAAGGATAAATTTCAGGTTATCAATGTCTTTAGACAAGCACCTTTATCTGCTGATCCATTTAACTGCCCTTCAGTTATTTTTATATTGTTTATTTACTTATTTATTACATCAGTCATTATTTTTTTGTGTGTGTTCATATGTTTGATAATGTTCACAAGGAGAACTCAGAGAAAAATTTGTAGAAGTTGTTTTTTTTCTTCCACCATGGGGATCCATGGGTCAAGCTAAAATAATCAGGCTTAAAGTCAGGCACCTTTATTTGCTGAACCATCTCCAGTCCCTCAATGTTTTGTAGATTTGTATTTGTGTGTGTGTGTGTGTGTGTGTGTGTGTGTGTGTGTGTGTGTGTGTGTGCATGCGCGCACACACATATTTGCCAAGGCCCATATGTTGATGTCAGAAAATAATTTATGTGACTAGATTTCTTCTTGTAACATGTGAGTCCTAAGGATTAAATCCAAATCATAAGATTTAGAACTAAGAGGTTTTAGTAACTGAATAATCTCTTGATCCAGGCAGAGCTTTCTTCTGCTCCTCACTTTCCTTCTACTTTCTTTTACTTTAGTTCCCTTTATGTTTTTACCTAAAACATTGATGTCTGTTGACCATTTTTGTGCTTATTAGTTTTTATTGACAAGATAAAAATTATATTGAAATGGAATGCCCAACTCCCAAATGGAATAAGACTTTATAAGATATTTTGAATCGAGACAGAAACTGTATTACAGAAAATGGGTGTATTTCACAACACTTTCTCTGTTCCATTTCAGAACTTCATGGGCATCCTTTTCAAATTTTGACCATAAGACAAAGGTGAGATTCCAGTATGTAGGTAGAACACATTACTGTGGAGTACCTAGACATGTTTGCTCTCGTTTTTAATACACGCTTCTCAGGTATTCACTTATTTTTTTATCCTAAGCATTTCTACAAATTGCTGTTTACAATAATTTTTGTTTCATGTATGTAAGTACTAATATGTAAGTACCTCTCCAGATTTTCAGTGGAATTTCCCTCTAAAACTGGAGGCTCAAAGGAAAATTTTTTTCCTGGCTTATATTGGTAACAAAGGAATGGTGATATGTTATTTTTTCCATGTCAGAGTGGAAGCCAAAATTTGAAGGCTGTTTGGTTAAAGACAAAACAAAAATGTTTCTTATTTCTTAGAAAATAATCTTCAATAGCAGTAATGCTGCATTCTTCATTTTAGGGAAATTATGATTTAATTTTCTATTCCATTATGATTGTAATAGTCATGATCTTTTACAGTAATTTTCAGGTCTTGTTCATAGAATTAAAATATTCTGAAAATAAATTAGATATTTCCCTTAAATTCTTATGCAATTTTACTAATAGGACATTTAAGCAAGAGATATTACTTCATGTAGCTGTTTAAAATATATATGGTTATATTTTTAAAAAATATGTATCTATATATTTTCAGCAGATACTAATCTATTTATGATTTCTCTTTTGTTGCTTATCATTATTGAGATTATATAATGTCATTATTTTTAAATGATCTATGTAAAATTACTTTTATTATTTGAATTTAAATTTAAGTTTGGGGAAAAACATTATAAGGTTCACAGTGTTTTATATTCACTTATAGTCCCCAGTGGTAATAATAAAATCTGCCACCCTTTCTTGAAAGACATCATCCTCATATGCAAAGGACATGGGAATATTCACTATTCCACACAGGATGAAAATCATGGTGAAATTGGTCAAAATTGGTTTTTATCTATATAACCACAATCCAAAAATATTGTGTGAGCTAGTCTCTCTTCAGTCTTTTTCTCAGTCATCTCCAGTTGGTTTTGATTGAATCAACTTGGTCACAGTATTTTCCCTTGGATTTATATAATCAAAACCTAGATATGTGTAATTTAGCTTTGATTCTACTTTGCCTTTAAATTTATATAACTTTCCACTCTTATGGAACAAAAATAAACAAATATGTTCTCACCATTTATCGTTTAGCAGGGCAACTCTTTCAAAGTGCATTTTCTGTTTTAATCTTTTAAAGTTAATTTAAAACTGAATTTCAAGTTTAAGTGGGTTATTGAAAATTTATTTCACACTTAGGTACTTTATATTAGGATAGTCATAGCACAGACAAAAATATCTAGAATGGCAGTTGATACTATAATATTTTAAGTATAAAACTCAAAAAGAAAGACAGAAGAGTGAACGGGATGAATGTCTATAAATTCAGAAACATACAGAGGAAGTAAATATGATATTGAAAGCATGGCAGAATAATAGATGATAGCAAGATATAATTAATGCAAAAGCTGGTTCTATGGTTTAGGAAAGGATATAGCAAAGTGTTATTAGACATAGATAAGTCTAGTTTATATATTACCCCACGGAATTTTCATCATAAAACACACAGAAAGAAGTATGTGTTTGGGGTAGACAGTAGTATTCATTTTAGAGAGTAAAATTATCTATACCTATAAAGTTATTTCCTTTTACATGATCCATTGTTTTTACTGACATGATTTTAGTACTTTAGGAGCTTGGTAATAGCAAAATAAAATTTGCAAACAGGGTCAGGGTTATTATTCTTCTGTGTGAGCAAAAGCAAACCCTATGCAAGCCAAACAAGCATGTTACTAGTAAGCTACATAATTTTACAAAAAATAGCTTAAAACATCATCCTTTGGCTGAAGAGAAAACGAGTTAATAATGTGTTTCTAATACAAGCATGAAAACCTGAGTCTAACTACCAGAGTGCATGTTTACAAAAAGAAACCAGAACATGGTTGTTAACACTTGGAATCATAGCATTATGTGGCAGGGGTTGCTGACCAGCAAGACTTTCATAATCAGTTAACCCCAAGTTTCAGCAATAGACTCTGTGTTGAATCTTAAACAACAAATCACTCGAGGAGTGACACCTCAGGTTTTCCTATTTACACAAACAACACACACACACACACACACACACACACACACACACAACCTCATCACTAGAAAAGATAAGAGATTCTTTGTTTTCTTCTCCCCTAAATCCTCATTTTACTATGTCAACACACAAAAAAAAAATCTGAAATATTTTATAATCATCTATATACAACCTTGCACCCAAGGATGAAAATCCTACATTAATTAAAATCTGTCATCAGTTGGAGAATTTCTTTACCTTACCACGTTGAGAAAAATAGCAAGTTGCATTATCAATAATTTGTTTATGTAAAATTTTCAGGAATTCAACATCAAATAATCTTATCACAGATAGCATTGCAAACTAGGTCTAAGTCCTCAAAATTGACAGTAGCTACATCAGTCACCCTTACATTCCTCATCTCAAGTTCCTTGGAAAATAGCAGTGAGTTACCAGAAGTCTTATTGGGTTAAGTTCATATGTATTTACACTGTTTTCCAATATACTGAATTTATTTTGTTTTCTAATATTAAAATTATTTCACATCATTTGATTGTCTGATAAAATAGGAAATGTTTTAATTTTTCATAACTCACAATGTTCCTATTTACCTTTGTTCTGAGGTGGATGAGGAGGAGGGGATGAAAGATGTGTGTGAATGAAAGAAATAAGTTTAATCTCTTGTTTCAAAAAGAAAATATCTATGTGCCTGCAACAAAAACAGTCTTTAGCTGTACTATGTACACATACTCTTGACTACAGAAATGACAGTTCAAAATGGGGGTCTCTCTAACAATCTTAGAGAGTTCTAATGCCCTGACCTGTTACAGTCACCTGAGTGCATTCTTTCATTCTCTGAAATGTCCATGTCAGAATCTCTTGACAGAATTACTAAGTAAACTGAAGTATGAGGGAAATGCAAGTTAAAATTTTCTATTCCCAAAAAGGCCATGAATAATGTGGACCTTGATTAACTTTTAACATCTAAGCCAAGGCAAGGAAAAGTTCTGAGAAAAATACTTGGCACTTCTATGGACTAAGGCTTCTACCACATAATCACGATTAGAAGAGCTAGAAGCAGTAAAATTTGCATGTTCTAATCTATGTAAGCTTTCTTTCGAACCCAGGAGTGAAAATGAACCAAAAGACTAAAAGCATCATATCAACACTCTGTATTCACTCTTAAATTTTTCTCTCTTTCACCCAGAAGAAATGAGTAGCTGAATCATTTGCTTAGGACATCGCAGATATAAATAAAAGCTATTTTTTGTTTCTTTATTCTATATTAGTCCATATAATTTATTTTCAGGGAGTCCTTGATGCTCAATATTTTGTATCAGTAATTGCTGTTGTGTTTTCATTCAAAATAGTCTACATTTTGTAGATTTTGTGAAAATCAATATCAGATATGAACTGTTTCTCCTGGACTAACTGAGATGACACTTCTACTTTTCATGTTTTAGCTTAGAAAAAAGCATAAGACTTCAAAATAATCTTAGAATTTTGTCAGCTAATTTTTCTTTATTGCTACTGGAATGATTGATATCAAGAAGCTGAATCTCATGTTCATGATAGATTCTAAACCACTAATAGTTAAGAGATTAAAACTTTCATGAAATCTACTGGTTACTTAAAGCGGGGCCTACTTTTCATGAAATTGTTCATTTCTTTTCTAACTAGTTCATTACCAGCTAAAGGTTTTCTCTGTGGTTCTTTATGGTTTTAAATAGATTTTATGGCTTAATTTTTTTCAATGACCTTTCATGTTTGGGAGCTCACCTTTGTCTTGAGCAAATGGCAATACTAACAGCTAGTGCAACTTTCTAGTGCCTTAGATTCAGTCGAACATTTCTCCTTTTGTGTAAGTATTCTGTGAGTGAAGGTGTGCCATGTTATATGTGTATGTGAGCTAAGATGCATGTTTAGAGGTCCAAGGACAACTGATGGGTGTTGGATTTTACCATCCACCTATTCTGAGGCATTGTCTGTTATTTCTAATGTTTTATCACCTATTCTTGACTAGCTGATCTATGATCTTCTAGAGAACAGTCTGTCACCATAGGCATGCTGAAATTATACACATGTGCTAATGCATGTAGCTTTTTTATAGGTTGCCAGGATCTAAATTCAATGTTCTCAGACTTTCACAGCAAGTACTTTATACACAGAGATACTGTCCTACCCCCAATTAGTGTCTTTTAAAGCCTGTAATCCCCCATTATTGATAGTTTCATTACAATTCTGTAATATTGAACATACAATATTTCTCAGCATATAGGCTTATTTTCAAATGAAATCTTACTATGGGCTAGGATTTCATCATATCCATTAATTATAGTAGTATTGTCAGTCTCACAAAGTTTGTTTTTCAATTATATGAAAAACATAGCTAACTCTTTGGACATGCATTCTGAATTCTCTAAATGAAAACACTACAAATATCTTTAGAAAACCTATATAGAAAGTTATTTTTATTTAGTGATTTCAATTGGCATATATAATTTCACAGTTGTACATTGTACACAGTGTTATAAATTGATAATATATTTGATTACAGTGATTACAAGAGAGTCAAGCAAGTGAAAGATTTGTATGAAAAAAAAAACTTTACATCTCTGAAGAAAGAATTTGAAATAGATTTCAGAAGACGAAAAGTTCTCCCTTGCTCATGGATCGGGAAAATCAACATAGTAAAAATTGCCATTTTACCAAAGCAATATACGGATTCAATGCAATTCCTATCAAAATGCACACACAATTCTTTAACAACATTGAAATATCAATTCTCAACTTCATATGAAAAAACTGAAAACCCAGAATAGCAAAAATTATCCTTTAAATAAAAGATCTTCTGGAGGAATCTCCATCTTGGATCTCAAGTTGTACTATAGAGCAACAGTAATAAAAACAGCATGGTACTGGCATAGAAATAGGTTGGTTGATCAATGAAATAGAATTGAAGACCCAGAAATAAACCCACATACCTATGGACATTTGATTTTTGACAAAGAAGCAAAATCCATACAATGGAAAAATGATAGAATATTCAACAAATGGTGCTGGTCTAACTGGATGGCTACATGTAGAAAAATGAAAATAGACTTATATATATCACCCTGCACAAAACTGAAGTCCAAATGGATTAAAGACCTCAACATAAAACCAGACATACTAAATCTGTTAGAAGAAAAAGTGGGGAGGAGCCTTGAGCTTATGAGCACAGGAGACAACCTCCTGAACAGAACAACAATAGCTCAGGCCCTAAGATCAACCATCAATAAATGGGACTTTATGAAGCTGAAAAGCTTCTGCAAGGCAAACGAAACTGTCAACAGAACAGACCTACAGCCTACAGACAGGAGAAATGTCTTCATCCACCTTACATTTGACAAAGTGTTAATATCCAAAATATATAAAGAATTGAAGAAATTAAACACCACAAAACCAAATAATCCAATTTTAAAATGGGGTACAGAACTAAACAGAGAATTCTCAACAGAGGAATATTGAATGGTTGAGAAACACTTAAAGAAATGCTCAATATCACTACCTATCAGGGAAATGCAACTCAAAACAACTCTGAAATTCCATCTTACACATATCTGAATGGCTAGGATCAAAAACTCAGGTGATGAGATCGGGCGCATGGAAACAGCCTAAGTGTCCATCAGTAGAAGAATGGATAAAGAAACTGTGGTACATATACACTATGGAATACTACTCAGCTATTAAAAACAAGGAATTCCCGAAATTTGTGGATAAATGAATTGAGCTAGAAATGATCATAATGAGTGAGTTAACCCAGAAACAGAAAGAATCAAATGGTATATACTCACTTATATCTGCATAGTAGCCCAAGGGGCATGTCCCACGAAACCCTTCACTTACCAGGAAACTGGGACAGAGGGGAGGACATTCTATTGGCACTCTAAATGAGAGAAGCATGGGAGAATAGCAAAGTAGAAGGATCCCGAGGGTCTTAGAAACCTACAAGTAGAACATTATGATAGGCAGATTTGGGCCCAGGGGTACTGCTCAAACTAAGGCACCAGCTAAGGACAATACAGGTGGTAAACTTTAAGCCCCTACCCAGATCTAGCCAATGGTCAGAACATTCTCCACAGCTGAGTGGAGAGTGGGATATGTCTTTCTCACGTACTCTGGTGCCTCACATTTGACCATGTCCCCTGGAGGGGGAGACCTGGTGGCACTCAGCAGAAGGACAGCAGGTTGCCAAGAAGAGACTTGATGCCCTATGAGCATATAAAGGGAGAAGTAATCCCCCTCAGGAACAGTCATAGGGGAGGGGAATAATGGGAAAATGGGAGGGAGGGAAGAATGGGAGGATACAAGGGATGGGATAAACATTGAGATATAACAAGAATAAATTAATAAAAAATTAAAAACAAACAAAGAAACAATAACAACAACAACAACAACAACAACAAACAAAAACTCAGGTGACAGCACATGCTGGCAAAGATGTGGAGAAAGAGGAACACTCCTCCATTGCTGGTGGGAGTAAAAACTTATACAACTACTTTGAAAATCCATCTGGTTCTTTCTTAGGAAATTGGGAATAACTCTACCTCAGGACCAAGCCATATCACTCTTGGGAATATACCCAAACGATGCTCCACCATACAAGGATATTTGCTCAACAATGTTCATAGGAGCTTTATTTGTAATAGCCAGAATCTGGAAACAACCTCGATGTCCCTCAAACAAAGAATGGATAAAGAAACTGTGGTACATCTATACAATGGAATACTATTCAGCTATTAAAAACAAGGAAATCTTAAAATTTGCAGGCAAATAGATGAAACTGAAAAAGATCATCCTGAGTGAGGTAACCCAGACCCAGAAAGACATGCATGGAATATACTCACTCATTATTGGACATTAACCATATAATCCAGTATAACTACACTACAAAACAGAGTCAGAAAAATCAACTAAGGGCCATGTATGATGTGGACCTAGGCTCACTGCTTAGATGTAATAGCACAATCTCCTTGTGGTTCCCATGCCTGGAGAGAGAGATTTCTTCAAATGTCTTTTCAATTGTTATCTCTTTGATTTTAGAGACTAGCAATTTCTTCTGCTTTATGAATTTTTGAGTGTATAATAAATTGTTGTACATATAGCTATATTATTGGGTTATAGAAAATTAGAACTAATTCTTCCATCTAATTAAATTTTGCTACCTTTTATTCAGAATCTCTCTTTCTACCATCCTCTCCCTTTTCAAAACTCTGATTTTATTGTATCTCCTAAATAGTTTTCAGTTTCCATAAGTAGCAAAAAATATGTAGTTTTTTCTTTTGTGTTTTGTTTATTTCAGTTAATACAATTTCCTCCAATGTCATACATGTTATTGCAAACAACCAGATCTTATTCTTGTATAATTCAATATTTCTTTATATAAATATTACATATTTTTATTCACTTATGTTTCACTGGAAATCCTAGTCAATTCTGTACTTTGGTCACTATGGACAGTGTTGTGATAAACTTAAGTGCATATGGATCTATCTGATATCATTTGAGGTGCTCAATAGTGGTAGCAGAATTATATCATTATATGGTAGTCCTATTTTCTGTTTCAAATAGCCATCATATCATTTACTAAAAGGGCTATGTTGAACTGATTAATATCCCCATTAACTTAAAATAATAGGTTCCCTTACTTTTAATACTACCAAGCATTTGACAGCTTTCATTCTTTAAAAAAATTTTCTTCTCAGTTTTTATTAGTTCTTTGAGAATTTCATGCTATGTATTTTGATCACATTTCTCCCACTTACCAACTTCCCTCAGATAAATTCCCACTCCCTACCCATCCAAATTTATGTTCTTTGTTTTTTGTTGTTGTTGTTGTTCAGCTTGTTGTTTTTTGTTTAGTGAATCAAGTCTAATATGTCCTATACACATTTGAATATGTGACCTTCCACTGAATCATGATAAATCTAGCAGGGCCGTAACATTAAATAAAACTGACTCTTCTTCACATTTACTATCAGTTGCCAAGGTTGGTAATTTCATGCCCATATTCACACTTCGTGCTGATATATGGTCTTCCTTGAGCTTGATCAGGTTTGTAATTTTAACTAGAATAAGCCATATCTCACTGAAGTTTTTGGTTACATCTTCCTTCCTTATTATGACTAGGAGTGTTAAAATATTTTAAAATAAGTATTTTTCGATATGATTTCAGAAAAATGCTTTTTGCCATTTTAATGAAAATATGGCTTTGCTGTTGATAATTTTGTACTTCTTTTATTGTGTATACTAACTCTTTGTTAGATGGACAATTTATGAACATTGTTCTCCATTTTACAGGTTGTTTTTCACCAGTCTAACAAAAATTTAAGAAAGAAAGACAGGCTCAGGAAAAAAAAACCAAACTCTTGCTTTACATTATTTACCATGTGAATACTGTAGCTGACAGTTTTAAATACATATTTATAAATGAAATCAATTATGGGTGAAGGACAAAAAATTAGGAAAGGAACTATAAGATATGAGAACAAAAAAGCCTTAAGGGAGGAATATGCAAGACATTATATATATACATATATATGTGTGTATGTATGGGTATATATACATATATATATATATATATATATATACTCAATATTAAAAGGAAAGTGCAATATTTGGAGCAAATCAGTATAGTAGGGAAAGGAGGTGAACAGGGAAAAAGAGTAGGGAAAGAACCATCCAAAATTATAACTAAAAATACCATTAAGTATGGTGTTTCTTTGTGAGCTAATTACAATAAAAGTACCAATTTCTGCATTAATAAAACTTGGCTTAATATTTTAATATTTCATTACAATAGCAATAAAAATACTGAGGAACAAATTTAATCAAGAGAATCAAATATGGCTACATTAAAAGCTATAAAATGTCAGTGAAAAATTAATAGAGGTCCCTCTAGCATGAAACAACTTCCCATACTCATGACTTGGAAAAAGACAGCTGATATGTCTTCTTTGCCACACAACAACCTCCAGAGTCAATGAAAGTTCCATACAAATACTAATTTCATTATTCATTTTAACAGAAAACAAAATTCATATAATCACAAAAGATGAAAGTAAACAAAGGAATCATGACCTAAAAGAATATATCTAAAGATATAACAAATTCTGAATTTCAGACATACCTTAAAGCTACAGAAATCAAGCAGTATATTGCTAGAAGAAAAGACCACATACTAAAGAAACAGAATAGAAAATATAGAAAACCATCAAACCGTTTTTAGCCAGTTTGTTTTGAGAAGGTATTAAGAAACATACTGTAGGAAGGACAATCTATTAGATTATTGGTGCTGTGGTAACTGGATATAAATATAAAGAGGAAGGAAATGTGTGTCCTGCTTCTCACTATGAAAAAATAACTCCAAATTATCCAAAGATATTCAGGTAAGACCAAATCTATTGATGTACTACATGAAAATATGAGAGAATAAAAAATATATAGAGAAAAACCATACAAATAACTTCTATACAGAAAATGCAATTATCTACAGATTGATGGACATTTCAGGATGATTTTTGATAGGTTATAGTTTAGTCCTAAAACAAAACTATCTTTTAAAATATAGTGTGGGATATTGAGCTTTGCTCCTACATGCTGATCAAACACAAAATGTCATATGGTAAAAATCTTCGCATTCTGCATATGTGGCCAGTTTTATCTGAATTTAGAATATTTTGTGGTAAAACAGGACTCTTGATCTCATCATAAGTATCAATTAGTAATGACTAGGGTTGAAAAGATACTGGGATGGGCAAAAGGCTATTTGCATAAGCAGAATTACTTGACATGCAATCCACAGCATTCATGATAACTTCAAGTATGGTGGCACAAGCATATAACCCCAAGATAGGACTGCAGAAACAGTAGTATCCAAGGGACTCACTGATTACCTAGCCTAACTGAAACTGAACTCTAAGTTCAGTGAGAGACACTGTCTTAAAAAATAAAGTTCAAAGAGAGAATGGAAAATATCTAACATTAACTTATGGCCCCCACCAGCACTTGCATCCATATATGTTTAGATGTATATAAACACACAATGTCAAACAGTAAATTAAAAGACTTTTGAAAGATCCTTAATAGATGGTTATTATAAAAATAAACAATGTTTCAAAAGAGGATCTTCAGTACAAAACTAAAGAATTCTAAAGAAATGATTCCAGCATTCAGTCTTTACTATCATTCCATACTTCTTAATAACTCCTTAGAGTGGTTCAAATAGTTTCTTATATTGTACAAATAAAAGAATTCAAAGCAATCAAGTGTTACTCGAAGAAAACTGCTGATAAAATTCAAAACAACAAAGAAATATTGCCCTTTGTTCCACTCAATATTATTAAGGATGTTTACTCTAAATGCCTCATATGTTACCAGTACAAAGTTATTCCAAGAAAAATGGTGAATCAGAGAGAATAGATGAAATATTAGAATATATTGAATATTTATAAACAGATTTGATAAGCACCTTGTGCACATGGATTTGAAGATGTAATTGTTTCTTTTTTGAAGGATAATCTCTTTTATGAGAAGAAAAGGATCTAAGAGTTTGTTTCTTCAAATAGATGTGTAGTGTTAGACACTAGCAACATACTGATGTTGTGCTTTAAAAACCTAAAAAAAAATTCGAGCCACATAAGATACAAGTGTGATGCTATAGTCCATAATTATTCAATTTCAGTGAGGAAATAAATAAAAAATAAGCTCTAGTTAGGAGAATAATCAGAGCTGCTCATACTCCTATGGCTTATCATTTACATTAAATACTACAATACTACATGACCCCAGCTGACGGAGGAGGATAATTTGAGGCTATCAACTCAAATATAGCCCACATGATTAGAAACCCTGTGTATTAAGTAAATAAATAATGAGTTCATTACTTGTTGGCATCCATTAAATATCTTTGTGCTAGCAACAAGACAATCTATGATTATCAAGTCTGATGCGGGTCTTTACAAAGCTAAATATTACATATTATTCAGAGTTGATTTCTATTAGCAAGGTGTCTAGCCAGGCACTGTGGCATACATCTGAAATCTCAGCACTCTAGGAGGCAGAGGCAGGAGGACCTCTGTGCATTTGGGTCCAGCCTGGTTGACAAACTGAGTCCAGGACAGGTAAGGCTAAATAGAGATACCATATTTCTTTTATTATTATTTTTTTTCAGGCTTCATAAAAACTCCATAAAGATACTTAGCTATAGCTTGTGACAGCAGCCTCAGAGTGAACAACCTAAAAAAGTACACATGAATAGAAATAGCTTGACCTGGTAACAGAGGAGCAGTAAAACCCAGCAAACGTAACTTTTAGTTGCCTTATGTAGCTGTTTTCTTCTAGTCTTACTGCCTCTGTCTACTATCATAGGCCTAGTCCTGGAAGCTTATAGCCACCTTAAACTCTAATCTAGGCTAAGAATGTTTTCAGCCTCTGAGATTTACAGCTGAATATGCTCACCTTTCTAATTCTTTCTGAACTCTGGCTGGTTCAACTCAGCTGTTCTGGCTCAAATGCTTCTTCAAGCTGACTGATTGAAATTGGCTTCTCTCTGCTTCTGACTTAATTGCTCTGTTTGGTCTCATACTAACCTTGGCAATATATGGATAGTTGTGAGCCACCATGTGGTTGCTGGGAATTGAACTCAAGACCCCCAAAAGAACAGACAGTCCTCATAATCACTGAGCCATCTCTCCTGCTCAATATGGCCAACTCTTACAAGAACAGGGAGGAAAGAGAGGCAACTTATGAGAGTGCAGTACTGACAGGGGGAGGAGGAGGCAGTTTTATGGGACAGTTGTACAGGATACAGAGAAAGAAGAAACTAGACACAGGTAAAGACAGAATGATCCAGAGAATGAGAATGAGCCAGAAGATTAGACCATATTTCAAAATATAAAATAAAAGCAAAACAAGAAAGTCTTAATACAGCTTTCTCTCAGTTTTATATGAAATAACTTTTCAAAGTTTAATTTCCAGTGACTTATTTTTCTATCTGAGAGAGAAGCATCAGAATAAATATTATCTAGTTCTGATAGAATGGATCTTACTGAGTATTGGTTAGTCAAGAAATAAAATTCCTACAGCTTAATAACCATGCAATGCTTTAATCAAAAAGCGTGAGAAATCTTAAATTATTAATAGATTTCTAAAACTTAGGAATATTATTTTTGTTATTTTAATTATTTTTAATTTATATATTCACTTTACATCCCAATCTCATTCCTGTCCCTCCTCTCCTCCCAGTCCCAAAATTCCACCCTATACCTCCAAATCCTCTTCCCCTTCATCTCAGAAAAGTGTAGCCCCCTACAAACTCACCTCAGCACATCAACTCCCATCAAGACCGACCTCATCCTCATCCACTGACACCAGGCAAGGCAATCCCATTACATGAAAGTTATCAAAAGGCAGGGGAATGGAAGTGAGATCAGGTGTGGGGAGAGTAAGAGGGGGAAATGGCTGGGAGAGAGAACAGAAGTCATTTAAAGAGTCATCTCTTGGAAAAGGAGAGGATCCCAGATGTCTAAGACTCCTAGCAGTGAGAGATATGGAGCCTAAAGTTGCCACCCCCTGTAGCCGGGTGGGACTTCCACTGGAATTAGCGGTACACCAACTCACCAACAAAACCTTCAACCTAAAATTTCTCCTGCCTACAAGAAGTGTAGAGATTGATCTAATGGCCATGCAATAACTGGTCAAACTTGAGACCCACATCATGGAAGAGAGCCCGTATCTGGCACTATTACTGATACTCAGCTTTGCTTTCATAAATGAGCCTAGCCTGTCTTTTAAGAGGATTCATCCAGCAGCTGATGGACACAGATACAGAAACCTGCAGCCAAACCACAGGTGGAACTTGAGGAGTTTTGCAGAAGATTGGGAGGAAGGATTGAGAAAGCTGGAGGGGTCAAGGACACCAGGAGAGACACTAACCTAGGCCCATAGGGGCCCACAAGACTGAACCATCAAACAGACAGCATGTATGGAGTGTACCCATGCACTTGACGGGTGTGTAGTAGATGTGAAGATTGATCGTACTGTAGATTCTATAACAATTGGAGTGAGGGCTGTCTCTGACTTTGTTCCTTGCCTTTGGTTGCCTTTCCAATAGCTGTCCTGTCTTGCCTGGCCTCAGTGAGAGAGGAAGCATTTAATCTTGTTCTGACTTGTTGTGCCAGGGTGAGTTGGTACACTTGTACAAGGAAAAGGTGAAAGGGTATGGGGGAGGCCTGTGTGAGGATCAGACTGTGAGGAGAAAAGGAAGGGGGTTTGTGATTAGGCTTTAAAGTAATTAATAAATTAATGAAGAAAAACATCCAACTTGAAAGGGAACTATAAATTGGAGGCAGTCATGATAAAGGTATTTAATTTTCACAGAACTTATGAGTAAAACTCTATTTTCACTGAACTCTACTACAGTCAATATCACTGTTTTTGAAAAATAATATTAACAGTCATATTACTCCACAAGCTTAGGTGGGATTTCACATTACAAAATATGAATAGCTCTGAAACACTTATATTTTACTATAAAACTAAAATCACTCAAGTTGAATTTAAAATTATTTTGTTTTGTTCTTTTATTAAGTCTTTTCACTCCTTGCTTTATTGAAGTTTCAGAAAGAAGAATTAATTCATGCTTTTGTCTGTACTCTGGCAAGGAGCAGGCAGTTTAGGAAATGTTCCTCTGACTTCAATGAAGTATGAAACAGTTCAAAACAGAACAAATATGTGTGTGTGTGTGTGTGTGTGTGTAATAGTATTATGAAGTAGTTCAAAACAGAACAATTATATATATCATACACACACACACACACACACACACATATATATATATATATATATATATATATATATATATATATATATATAAAATGTTGAAATATTGAAGAGAGATGTATTGTTTGGTTCAATGTATAATCCTCTGAATCCTAGTTGAGCAACAGGTAACAAAACCTATTACAATAATTTATATCATCTGCTTTCTTGTCTTCAGATGTGTGGTATCCAGAATCATAACTGGAGTTGCCTATCCACTGTCTGATAAATGACACATGAGAGGATGTTATCTGTCAACACACACACACACACACACACACACACACACACACACACACAGAGAGAGAGAGAGAGAGAGAGAGAGAGAGAGAGAGAGAGAGAGAGAGAGAGAGAGAGCTCACTATTTTCAGTGTAATAGGTAGTGGTTCAGGGAACTCATGTCAAAAATGATGAAATTTGCAAACAATACTGTTGTTCCTTCTAGAACGTTCCTGAAGAATCATTAACTCAGACAAAAATCACAGACTACTTTTTTTTCTAATCTCATATAATCTCTCAGTTCTCCTTTTTGTGTCTTCTACCCCTAACTGCATGCCATGTTCATTACCATTTCTAAGGCCCTATACTGAGAGACTTTCATATACACCTAATGAAAACTCACAATGTTTTTTAAGGCAAAACAGATAGAGGTGAGGACATCCTATTAGGACTCTAGGCAAGAGAAGTATAGGAGAATTGGGAAAGAGGATCCAGAGGGTCCTAGAAAATTACAAGAAGAACACTATGATGGATGGATCTGGGCCCAGGGGTTCTGCTCAAATTATGGCACCAACCAAGGGCAATACATGCAGTGAGCATCAAACTTCTACTCAGATCTAGCCAAGGGACAAGACATTCGCCATAGTTAAGTGGAGAGTGGAGACTGACTTTCACATGAACTCTGGTGCCCCATATTTCACCATGTCCCTTGATGGGGAGGCCCAGTGGCACTCAGAGGAAGGATAGCAGAATACCAAGAAGAGACGATAACCTAGGATCATATTCAGGGAGAAGAGGTCCTCCTCAGTCACAGTCATAGAGGAGGGGAATAAGGGTGAAAGTGGGAGGGAGGGAGGGGGGAATGGGAGGATACATGGAATGGGATAACAATTGAGATGTAATATGAATGAATTAATAAAAATCTATAATGAAAATAACAAAACAAAACCCCCCAAAAAACCCCAAAATAAATAAAAAGGCAAAACAATGAAAACACAATCTTCAAATTATTTATTTTGTTGTCCTATCTCTAAGATACTGCTAAAATCACCTCTATAAAGGTATATATAGCTTTGGTGCACTTTTCTTTTTTTTTTTTTTTTTTTTAATTTTTTTATTAATTTATTCTTGTTACATCTCAATGGTTATCCCATCCCTTGTATCCTCCCATTCTTCCTACCCTCCCATTTTCCTCTTATTCTCCTCCCCTATGACTGTTCCTGATGGGGATTACCTCCCCCTGTATATGCACATAGGGTATAAAGTCTCTTCTTGGTAACCTGCTGTCTTTCTTCTGAGTTTTCCAAAGTTGGTACCTGACATGTATAACATAATAACTTTTAAATGTTTTAAATAGACTTAATATTACTGTTTACATATAACATGACCTGTTATGCTATGTAAAAATTTTCACAATATATCTTTTAATTTTTGCAATGGCTAGCACATGTCATCTACAGAGACAACAAGAAATAACGTGGAAAGTAAGATTTTGAGCAAGTTTTAAGGTAGAATAATATTGTTATATATTGATTATTTTTCTTGATTTTTCACTTATGAAATTTGAGAGGTAACATCTAATTGTATATTTGACATAAAATTATATGGTATAGTCGTATCATATTTAATGGCATATGTAGAAGCCAGAAGAAATTTAATATCAAAATATAGTGTCATTCCACCCTAGGCACCAGCTCAACGCAGCCGCAGTTCTCCAGCTGTGAGGCAGCTTGGCGGAGCACTCAGGTCCACCAGAGGCACTAGCTCACATCAATGAGCAGTTCTGCCCAAGACACTAGCACAGCTCAGCAGGCAGTTCTGGAGTGCTAACACAGGCTGAGGTCAGCATGCAGATTCAGCCCAGAGGCTCTAGCTGGACTTGCCGCGCAGATTGGGCCCAGAGACTCTAGTTGAGCTGTGCACACAGGCTTGGTGGCTCCAAGACTGACTGGACTATCCACGCAGTATAGGCCCGGAGTCCTGGGCTGAATTCAGCATGCAGTGTGAGTCCAGAGTCCCTGGCTGAGCTCAGTGCACAATTATGCCCTGGAGACTTGAGTGGAGCTTGGCGTGCAGTTTGGGGACTGAGTCCCTAACTGTTCTTGGCAGACAGATTGGGACCAGGGACTCTAGCGGAGCTTTTGGCACAGTCCAGGCTCTAAGACTCTGGCTAAACCCTGTGTGCATTTTGTGCCCAGAATCCCTCGCTGAGCTCAGCAGACAGTTCAGGCCCTGAGAATCTAGGTGAGCTCAGCGCGTGGTTCGGGCCCACTGTCCCTGGCTGGACTTGGCAGAGAACCCAGAAGGCTGTGGATACCTTGGCCTGACCCAACGCTCATTCAGAGACCCAGAATGATTGCAGGACCGACAGAAGAGGGGAGCTGAGGATCACTGGCTGTGAGAGACCAAAATGACAGGGCTAACCTCCTGCCATCCACACCAGTGAAGTATCAGAGCTTCCAGCCTATGGAAATCGTGAGAAAACAAGTGAATCTATCATCAGACTCCCTCCATCCAACTCTGGAAGCCACCCAACAAAAACAAAGACATGAAGATGTCTAAAGAACAGCGTAAAAGCATACGCAAAAACCCCCAAAACAATATGGCGTCTCCAGTTTCCAGCTATCCCAAAGAAAACAACCCAGAGAACTCAAATAAAATGGAAATACAAGAAAATGACCTCAGATCCTTACTAATGATGATATTAATGGAGGAAACAAATAAAATTCATAATCAAATGCAGGAGGACGCAGCCAAACAGGTGAGAGACATGAAAGAAGCACATAGAGTGGAACTGGAAAAATTTCAGGAAAATGCAAACAACCAGATGAAAGAAATAAAAAAATCAGTTCAAGATGTGAAGACGATAATGGATTCAATGATAAACACACAGACAGAAGAAAAACGAGAACGTGAGACCTCAGAGAAGAAGCGAGCAACACAGAGGTGAGCTTTTCTAACAGAATCCAAGAGATGGAAGAATGAATCTCAGGTCTAGAAGATACAATCACAGATCTTGAAGCAACCATTAAGGAAAATGCGAAATCTGTAAAACTCCTGACACAAAACATCCAAGAAATTAAGGACACCATGAAAAGAAGAAATCTGAGAATAATAGGCATTGAAGAAAGAGAAGATATCAGTCTCCAAGGCCCAGAAATTATTCTCAATGAAATCATAGAAGAAAATTTCCCCAATCTAAAGAAAGAGATGCCCATAAACATACAAGAGGCCTACAGAACACCAAATAGAATTGACCAGAAAATAAAAACTGCCCATCACATAATAATCAAAACACACAACATACAGAACAAAGAAAAAATATTAAAAGCTGCAAGCGATAAGGGCCAAATAACATTTAATGGCAAACCAATCAGAATTACACCCAACTTCTCAGCAGAGACCATCAAAGACAGAAGGGCCTGGACAGAGATCCTGCAAACCCTAAGAGACCACAGATGCCTGGCCAGATTATTTTACCCAGCAAAATTATCAATAACCATTGATGGAGAAAACAAAATATTCCATGACAAAAACAAATTCAAACAGTCCCTATCCACAAATCCAGCTTTACAGAAGGTACTAGAAGGAAAACTCCATCCCAAAGGGTCAAGCTACAACCAAAACTACTCAGGAAATAGATAACTATCCCATAGCAAAAACACAACTACACAAACGCTCGACTGGAACCAACATCAAAATTAAGACTCTTAACAGTCACTAGTTATTAACTCTCATCTGGTCTCTCAACATCACTGGTCTTAATTCTCCAATAAAAAGACACAGACTAACTGAATGGGTGCATAAACAAGATCCAACATTCTTCTGCATTCAAGAAACACATCACCCATAAGGATAGGAATTACCTCGGGGTAAAAGGTTGGAAAAAAATATTCCAAACAAATGGTCACAAGAAGCAAGCAGGCATAGCCATTTTAGTATCAAACAAAATAGACTTTCAACCAAAATTAATCAAAAGGGATGAGGAAGGACACTTCATACCCATCAAAGGTAAAGTCAACCAAGATGACATCACAATTCTGAACATCTATGCTCCCAATACAAGGGCACCCACATTTGTAAAAGATCTGCTAAAAAAGCTTACAACCACACATCGATCCCCACACAATAGTAGTTGGAGACTTCAACACCCACTCTCACTGAAGGATAAGTCATTGAAACAGAAATTGAACTGAGAAATAACATCATTAACCAATGCCATCGGTCAAATGGATCTAACAGATATCTATAGAACCTTTCACCCAAACAAGAAAGAATATACCTTCTTCTCTGCACCCCATGGAACCTTCTCCAAAATTGATCACATTGTAGGTCACAAAGCAAGCCTCAATAGATACAAGAGGATTGAAATAATACCCTGTATCCTATCAGATCACCATGCTCTTATGCTGCAATTCAACAACAGCCGAAATAACAAAAAGCCTACACATACGTGGAAACTAAACAACTCTCTGCTAAGTGACACCTGGGTCAGGGAAGAAATAAAGAAATCAAGGAGTTTCTGAAATTCAATGAAAATGAAGGAACAACATACCCAAATGTTGGATACATTGAAAGCAGTGCTAAGAGGAAAATTCATAGCACTAAGTGCCTTTAAAAGGAAATTGGAAACATCATACATAAGCATCTTAACGACACAACTGGAAGCCTTAGAAAAAAAAGAAGCAGAAACACCCAAAATGAGTAGACGTCTGGAAATATTCAAACTCAAGGGTGAAATTAACAAATTAGAAACTAAGAAAACAGTCCAAAGAATCAACAAAACCAAGAGCTGGTTCTTTGAGAAAATCAACAAGATAGACAGAACGTTAGCCAAACTAACTAAAAGGCAGAGCGACAGTATTGAAATCAACAAAATCAGAAACAAAAAAGGAGACATAACAACAGACACTGAAGAAATACAAAGAATTATAAGATCCTACTTTGAAGGCATATATTCCACAAAAATTGAAAATCTGAGGTAAATGCATGATTTTCTTGATCAAGTTCATTTGCCAAAGTTGAGTAAAGATAAACAAGCTAAATAGTCCCATTTCCCCTACAGAAACAGAAGCAATCATTGATAGTCTCCCAACCAAAAAAGGCCCAGGGCCAGATAGTTTCAGTGCAGAATTCTACCAGACCTTCAAGGGCAAGCTAATACCGATACTCTTCAAGCTACTCCAAAAGATAGAAATGGATAGAATATTACGAAATTCATTCTATCAGGCCATAGTCACATTGATACCTAAACCTCACAAAGACTCAACAAAGAAAGAGAATTTCAGACCAATTTCTTTTATGAACATCGATGCAAAAATACTAAATAAAATACTTGCAAAACGAATACAAGAACACATCAAAGATATCAGTCATCATGACCAAGTAGGCTTCATTCCAGGCATGCAGGGATGGTTTAATATATGGAAATCCATCAATGTAAACCACCATATAAACAAACTGAAAATAAAATACCACATGATCATCATTTTAGATGCAGAGAAAGCATTTGATAAAATTCAACACCCATTCATGTTTAAAGTTTTAGAGAGATCGGGGATACAAGGCACTTTCCTCAACACAATAAAGGCTATATACAGCAAGCCAATAGCCAAAATCAAAGTAAATGGTGAGATACTCAAGGAAATTCCTCTAAAATCGGGAACAAGGCAAGGCTGCCCACTCTCTCCATATCTCTTCAATATAATACTCGAAGTTCTAGCCAGAGCAATAAGACAACAAAAGGAGATCAAGGGTATCCAAATGGGAAAGGAAGAAGTCAAATTATCCCTATTTGCAGATGATATGATAGTGTACATAAGTGACCCTCAACATTCCACCAGAGAACTCCTAAAGCTGATAAACACCTTCAGCAAATTAGCTGGATACAAAATTAACTCAAAAAAGTCTGTAAAAATGTAGCCTTCCTATACACAAATGACAAGCTTGCAGAGGAAGAAATTAGGAAAGCCACACCCTTCACATTAGCCACAAGCAATATATAATATCTAGGAGTCACTCTAACTAAGCAAGTGAAGGACTTATTTGAAAAAAATTTCAAAACTCTGAAGAAAGTGACTGAAGGCCTGAGAAGATGGAATGATCTTCCTTACTCATGGATCGGGAGAATTAACATAGTAAAACTGGCCATCCTACCAAAAGCAATCTACAGATTCAATGCAATCCCTATCAAAATACCTACACAATTTTTAAAGGCATTGAAAGTTCAATTCTGTACTTCATATGGAAAAACAAAAAAACCAGAATAGCTAAAACAACCTTGTACAATAAAAGGTGCTCCGTAGGAAATCTCCATACCTGATCTCAAACTGTACTATAAAGCAATAATAATTAAAACAGTTTGGTAGTGGCACAGCAATAGGCTGGTTGATCAGTGGAATCGAATCGAAGGCCCAGATATGAATCCACACACATATGGTCATTTGATTTTAAACAAAGAAGCCAAAACTATTCAATGGAAAAAGGATAGCATCTTTAACAAATGGTGCTAGTCTAACTGGAGTTCTATGTGTAAAAAAAATGCAACTGGACCCATATTTGTCACCTTGCACAAAAACAAATCCAAGTGGATTAAAACCTCAACATAAAGCCAGAGACACTAAGACACTTAGAAGAAAAAGTGGGGAAGAGTCTGGAATATATTGGCACAGGAGACAACTTCTTGAACAGAACACCAACAGCCCAGGCCTTTATGTCAAGAACTAATAAATGGGACCTCATGAGGCTGAGAAGCTTCTGTAAGGCTGGAGACACTGTCAAGAGAACAAAGCGACAGCCTACAGACTGGGAAAAGATCTTCACCAACCCTACATCTGACAAAGGTCTAATATCCAAAATATATAAAGAACTCAAGAAGCTAAATATTACCAAACCAAATAACCCAATTGAGAAATGGGGCTTGGAACTAAACAGAGAATTCTCAACAGAGGAATATAAAATGGCTGAGAAACACTTAAAGAAATGCTCAACCTCCTTAGTCATCAGGGAAATGCAAATCAAAACAACTCTGAGATTCCATCTTACCCCCATCAGAATGGCTAGATAAAAACTCAAGCGACACCACATGCTGGCGAGGATGTGGGGAGAGAGGAACACTCCTTCATTGCTGGTGGGAATGCGAACTAGTACAGCCACTTTGGAAATCTATCTGGTGCTATCTCAGAAAACTGAGAATAGGGCTTCCTCAAGACCCAGCAATTCCACTCCTTGGAATATACCCAGAAGACGCTCCAGCACACAACAAGAAAATTTGCTCAACCATGATCATAGCAGCCTTATTCATAATAGCCAGATCATGGAAACAGCCTAAGTGTCCATCAGTAGAAGAATGGATAAAGAAACTGTGGTACATATACACTATGGAATACTACTCAGCTATTAAAAACAAGGAATTCCCGAAATTTGTGGATAAATGGATTGAGCTAGAAATGATCATAATGAGTGGGTTAACACAGAAGCAGAAAGAAATCAAATGGTATATACTCACTTATATTTGCATACTAGCCCAAGGGGCATGTCCCACGAAACCCTTCACTTACCAGGAAACTGGGACAGAGGGGAGGACATCCTATTGGGACTCTAGATGAGAGAAGCATGGGAGAATGGCAAAGTAGAAGGATCCAGAGGGTCTTAGAAACCTACAAGTAGAACATTATGATAGGCAGATTTGGGCCCAGGGGTCCCGCTCAAACTAAGGCACCAGCCAAGGACAATACAGGCAGTAAACTTTAAGCCCCTACCCAGATCTAGCCAATGGTCAGAACATTCTCCACAGTTGAGTGGAGAGTGGGATATGACTTTCTCACGTACTCTGGTGCCTCATATTTGACCATGTCCCCTGGAGGGGGAGACCTGGTGGCACTCAGAGGAAGGACAGCAGGTTGCCAAGAAGAGACTTGATACCCTATGAGCATATACAGGGGGAGGTAATCCCCCTCAGGAACAGTCATAGGGGAGGGGAATAAAGGGAAAAGGGGAGGGAGGGAAGAATGTGAGGACACAAGGGATGGGATAACCATTGAGATGTAACAAGAATAAATTAATAATAAAAATTTAAAAAAAGAATATTGTGCCAAATATATATATATATATATATATACATATATATGTATATATATACATATGTGTGTGTGTGTGTGTGTGTGTGTGTGTGTGTGTGTGTAGTACCTCAGTATTTTCCTTTAAGATGATAGAGATTATGTTTCAGTACATTTTTATACTTTAGTTTGTCACTGGTTGTTGAATACTATTAAAACCTACTGTGTAGTTCAGGCTTTCACTTTACTGTTATTTCATCTTAGAGTTCGTTGAGTCTTAGAGAATTGCATGAAGAAGCAATTTATATCCATTTAAGGACTAATATATCTAAAGAATTGATTAAAAATAGAGAAGAAAATCAACAATTACAAGTAATAATTTTCTTAGTAGTGAAGACCACTTAAAATATATGTCATAAAGCATATAAATATCAAAATATATTTTATATTTTTTAATATATTACTCATATATCCTCAATTAATTGGGTCTATATTCTGTGTTGATATATGTATACACATGTTGATAAGAAAGATATCAGGTACTGTGCAAGGTATATAGATGATATACAGCAATACCTCAACATATAGTGGTGATGACAATATCACCATATTTACTTTTCTATCAAGAAAAGAAATAAAATGGATCTCTCTATGAGCATGATATTATTTGTGGTCTTTATTTCTGATGGCTCAGAAATATATTCATTGTGTCTTCAAAAGTTAAGAATCATGGTTGTATGTTTTGACAATTTTGAAATTTTGGGTTCTTTTAAAACACAGAACTAGTATAAGCATATGCTTTTGTTTTGATGCCAGGTGTGGAGATATGGGGCTCCTTTGCAGGAGCTATAATTTACCTCATGCTCTAGAAGAAGTATGGCTTTACCAGCTGCATAGAATTTCTGTGATTATGTGACATATAGAATTTGGGAATATTTTAGAGGGTATACAAATGCTAAATCCCATACAAGTTGGGTTCATGGTTGGAGTTTGTTATTAATTGTTTCAAAGAGAAATAAAGGAGTCTTCCTCTTTTTCCACATCTTCACCAGCATTGCTGGTGGGAGCATAAACTTGTACAACCGCTTTGGAAATCTATCTGGTGCTTTCTCAAAAAACTGGGAATAGGCCTTCCTCAAGACCCAGCTATTCCATTCCTTGGAATATACCCAGAAAATGCTCCACCACACAAGATGGACATATGCTCAACCATGTTCATAGCAGCCTTATTCATAATAGCCAGAACCTGGAAACAGTCTAAATGTCCCTGAGTTGAAGAATGGGTAAACTGTGGCACATTTACACTATGGAATACTACTCAGCTATTAAAAACAAGGAATTCCCAAAATTTTTGGACAAATGGATGGGACTAGAAATGATCATAATGACTGAGTTAACCCAGAAGCAGAAAAACTTGCATGTTATATACTCCCTTATAATTGGGCACTAATCCAAAAGGCATGTCCCACAAAAGTCTTCACTTACCAGAAGATTGGGATAGATGTGAATACATACTACTGAAACTCTAGGTAAGAGAAATATAGGAGAGGGGGAAAAGAAGGACCCAGAGGGTCCTAGAAACCTAAAAGAAAAACATTGTGATTGGTGGATCAGGGCCCATGAGGGGTCTGCTCAAACTATTGCACTAACCAAGGACAATACAATAGTAAATATCGAAGCTCTACACTGATCTACCCAATAGACAGGACATTCTCCACAGCGATGTGGAGAGTGGGGACTGACTTTGACATGAACTCTGATGCTCCATATTTGACCACCTCTCCTTGGTGGAGAGGCCTGGTGGCACTCAAAGAAAGAATAAACAGGCTACCAAGATGAGACTTGATAGGTTATGACCATATAGTGTGGGAGGAGGTCCCCTTCGGTCATAGACCTAGGGGAGGGGAATAAGGTGAAAGCAGGAGGGAGGGAGGGAGGGATGGGAATATACAAGTGATGGGATAACAATTGAGTTGTAACTGAATAACTTAATAAAATTTAAAAATGTGCTCAAAGAATAAACAAGAAAAAAGAAATTAGATTCAAGAATATTTCTGTCTGTCTGTCTGTCTGTCTGCCCCCCTCTCTCTCTTCTCCCCTCTATTCTTCTTTCTGTTCTATCTAGTGTCTGTCTGCCTGCCTGCCCCCCCTCACTTTTACCCTCTATTCTTCTTTCTCTCCTATCTAGTGATACAGAGTGAAACCAGGAGGATATGGTTGGGAAAAAGAAGAACCCACAAAGTAGCAAAGATCAGCTACAAGCAAGGAAGAAACAAGAAGAAAAAAATAGATTCAAAGATCTCTATTGATCTCTCCCTCTATCATTCTTTCTCTCATATATAGAGATAGGGGTTAAAATCAGGGTGATAAAGTACAGGAAAAACTAGAACCCACAAAATGGCAAAGAACAACTACATTTGTATCTATGGAATTTCTCTAGATAAAAATCTTTCACAGAGGTCATAAGTAAAAGAAACTTACTATAGCAGCCTCCAACAAACGTTATTGCCCCATTCACTTAGTCAACCACAATGCTAATCCATTCATTTGATGTATAGATTTTCCTGTAGCATCTCCTTTATATATAATACTCTGTCAGACACACAGAAAGTACAACTCTCCCTGAGGCTTCATTCATGGAACTCTGTATCGTGTCAACAGCCAATAAGATGATATCAATGTCCTTATACACTGTGCATGATTTTCACTTTCATGTTTGATATTTGAGCATCTCTTTCTATAATTTACATATCTGTTCTCAATAAAATATCACATTGAAGGAAGTTATATCATACATATTTTCTATATATGTGTATATATTGCTTATATGTTTATATTTTACCAATTCATTAAATTATTTAGTAAACCATGAGTAAAAATATGGATTTCCTAAAATATTCTGTATATTTCTAAGACGGGGAGAGAATGAGTGAATGGGGATATGCATTCTGTAGGTGAAGAGAGAAACTTATCTTCTGCTGTCTTAGTGATTTCTGGAAAATAGGCATGCACTTCAAGTTTTGTGTCTTGTATATTAATTAATTAAGTTGTATTGTTGATCATTTGCCAACAACAACTCTAAAGCACCTTTCATCTGTGCATTTGTGAATTGTATTGATTTGCATCTATTTTTGCTGCCTATAAAATTCCTGTGTTCCTATTTCATGCCGAACAGGTCGTTCTGTGTAGTGAATCCATGTTCTCTGCAGTGGCCACTCCTTTTCAAGTAAACTATTACCTTAATTCCTTTAAAATATAGTGAATTTAAATAAAAATAGTCATGGTATTGAAACTGGTCTCAAAATAAGCACCTACCATGATGAGAAGAATGGCCTAGGAAGTACGGTACAAAGACAGTTTGAGGGAGATCTTATTTTATCAATGGTGAATGGAACATGGTCTGAATAAAATGAAAATGGAAATTCAGTAGAACAGTAACAGTTCCAAGAGCAATGCTGCTGCTTCTCTCTTAATACTAATTTAGAAAACAATATATTTTCTAACTTTACCTTCAAGTTTGTCAATGATTTATTTAACTTTTATTCCACATTAGCAAAGTTCAGTACTTCCAGGAAGGATGCAGATTCAGGATATTCTGTAGAATATTCCCTGACAGTTTAATAAATTCAGTACTTAAGTAGTTATTCAGGAAACAAATGCAACAGAAAACACCAGGAACAGATTTAACTGTGTAACATATAATTCATACTATTTCCCCTTGTCACTCTGGCCTACAAGAAACACTAGTGACTTCCAAAGTGAGAGCTGTTGATGAAATTTGAAATTATCTGCAATTAGAGCAACAGAGGGCTGTGGCAGCTTTCTTCAAGAACTCATGGACATTTCTTATTAATATGAATAAAAATTTCCATTTGTGCTCCAAGGCCACCAACCTATTTCTCTATTGGAAACATTGTTCTTTCATTTAACAAATGTTAGCAAGAGATAAACTTGTTTAATTTTATATGTCTTTAAACATGTAAACCACAGACATAACCAAGTTCCACTTAGGGAGATTAGGGGTAGTTTAATCCCAGTGGGATGTCACTTTCAACTCAGTGGGGAAAAAAAAGGAGTTATATGCCTAAGACACTTTAATTCCTCATTTCTCTAATTCTATTATATGATTATTACTCCTTGGGGTCATTCTTTAGCTTTGTTTCTCTGTGTAGTAGCTGTACAAAGTAAATTTTTGGACAGTCAGGCTACTACACAGAGAAACACTGTTTTTAAAAAAGTCAAAAGAAGATAAAATTCTAAAAGAAAAGAAAATTAAAATTTGCGAATCATACTCTGAACAACATTGCTAAATAAGTGTATAGGTATATTTCATATGCTTTAGGTCAAATTCATATAATCATGACATATAAATAAGAATTATTAAATAAAAAGCCATATAGGCATGCTAGTGCAGCCTCCCATTGTTGAGGATTAGTTTTTTTTTCCCTAAGGATTTATTCTAGTTAAGTGTGAATGATTCACAAATTTTTGCTGTTTCCTAAGCCATTGGTTTTCTGACATAGGGTCTAAAGTGATCCATGCTGTAACACTGATTACTTGGATTATATGGCTGCACTAGTCTTGTTATAATTTGCTAATCTTGTTATAATTTGCTAATTTTAGGTATTCTCTCAATAAGCACAAAATGTCAAATGTTTATTACATGAACAAGAAATTTTTGTTTTATTTTCTTCTTTTACACATATGCTTTTAATAAGTTCCTCCAAATTTGTAAAGAGAATGTGTTATCATAAGATATATCGGTAAAAGGCCTGGTGTCAATGAATTATCTTTTTTGGAGCCATTGATCACTAAGGTCCTGAAGTTGAAGAGTCATGGACTAATAGTATAATCTTAAAACAATTTAGTATTGGCTGAATTGCAAAGTTATTAGTGATCACTCTACTGAGTATCTCATAAGGGGCAATTAAAACAGTGAGTCAAATTTTAGGACAAAAAAAGCAGCAGTGAATATGAAGCCATAACCTTGACAAATGATGCATGAGTTAAGAAGAAATGAAATTTAAAAAGTAATATTGTCTTTATGGGTCTGCAAACAAGGACTATGCATAGAGAGGACCTACCGCCCCCCTCAGACATAACTGTTAGGTACCTCAGTTTTCATATGGATCCCCTATTAAGGGGAGCAGGGCCTGTCCCTGCTATAGACTCTGTTGCCTGCACTACTATCACTTCCCCCTACCCTATGGGGTGCCTTACCATGCCACAGAAGAAGGGGCTGCAGGCAATCCTGGTGAGACTTGATAGGCTGGAGTCAGTTGGTAGGGCTCTCCTCTCTGAGGACTAGGGAAGGAGAATAGTGGGGAGGACAAAGTGTGGATGGGACCAGGCAGAAACAAGGGAGTAAGCTACAATTTCATGTAAAGTGAATACATTTTTAAAATAAACTAAAAGAAAGAAAGAAAAGAAAGAAACTGATATTTTCAATGCAAGACCCCACACTTCAACACTGAAATTTGTGTAAATATCTTATCCCAATTCTGCAATTTGTGAAAAGAAATGGGCTAGGAAATATTCCACTCCTAAAACAAAGAAAAGCATCAACAAACTAAAGCTTATACAAATCTAATGGAGGAGGTGGGCAAATTTTCTCCAATATAGGCAGAAATACTTGGCAATATCAGCAACTTGTTTTGATATTCATCTCCCAGGATGGCTCAATTGTTCTGTGCATCATACACACGCTATACCTTTATAATTTTAGGACTGTATAATGCTAGTGAGAAAGTATATGTTTTCTGAACAAAATAACCAGAAATAGACATTGGATCAGACTTAAGAGAATTCATTCCTCTCAACATGCTGGACATCAGCATCCTGCATCCTTCATCTTCCAGCACCAAATGAATCAGTTGCTTTTCCTCATCAGGACAATACAGCTCAAAGGACACTTATCAAGAAAGCTTCCAATCCCAATTGGTCCAGCATTTCAGATTGTTCCACACAGGACTCTAATTAAGCCTGGAATTTTTCAACATTTAGAAACTGGACCACAAATGCTATTTCTATCTTGTTTAACTCTTTCCCCGATTTAATTTGTGGTCCTAAAAAGGTATTATTCATTCCCAACCAGCTGAAAGAAACCATAAAAATTATGCCCCATTCCCTTTAAGGGAGGTCAGGTATGTTTTTGGTTGCTTTCTTGGGCTAGAGAGGGATATTATCAATGGGAATTGGTTATGTTATTATTGGTCTTATTTAGAGAGAAAACAAGATTGAACTCAGGGATGTCTTCCTTTTCCTTTATCTGCCACTCATAGGTTTGGAGGTAGGTGTTGAAAAAAAGAAGAAGAATGCAGAAATATATAAGGAATATAGAACAAAAAGTAGTTATTGAATCTACTCATCAATTTAATACATTCATTGTAACTCAAAGGTTATTTTTAAATCACTGGTATAGAATTTTGTATATAGAAGCAAAATAAGTTTAATTTTAGTTAGAATAGAATAGAATTCAAATGTAAGATTATTCTTCACACATTATATATATATTTCTACTCTAATATGTGTCATTGAGGCCATTTAACTCAATTATAATACAAGGTTTACTTCCAATAATTTAAAAGTGCTATTGCAGACCGTTTAGGATAAGTAAGTTACATATGTTAATTGTTAGTTGATCAAATCATGGTCATATCAATTATTAGTCTACTTTTGCCACGAGACTATACATCTTTGGTGCAACAGATAGATATAATTCTATAGAAAAATAAGGTAAAATAGACAAAGTCTTCAAAAACCTCAGAGACATACAGAATATGGCACTTTAAATGTTTCTATTATTTTAAAGATTCACTGACAGTGAGACAAGTTAACTCTTGGCAACACCCATCCTACCTCAATGAGGATGATGAGCATCAAAAAACATCCTTATTGAGATAGCTTTAAATGCAGCACCCAGTGACACCGGGCAAAATATACTTATTTCTACAACAGACAGAATTCTTCCTAAAAAAATAGCAAGCTTGGATGCAGGCAGTCGATGGCCAAACTCTGCCAAAATATCGTAAGTCCTCAATATTTGCTGCCTCAAAAATATGTCTGTCAGATATGTTGGACCAGTAGGCTGAAGAAGATGCTCCAATATTAGAGTTTTGGGTGATTATTCAGGTAACAAACTGTCTCTGTCATCTTCTAATTTGGAAAGTTACTAATGTGCACTCCTGGCATACTCAGATAATAAAGTTGATTCTTTCTTAAGTCTCTGATGGTGTTGAAGACCAGACAGTTAGTTTACTTTTACAATCAAGTTTAGTTCTTCATGGGTTAAGAGGTTTTTTAGATCTAGATAGATGTTTTAAGTTAATAATGATGAGATATGATAGATTCTGATTTACATTCAAAATTTTAGACACACCAAGATAGGAAAGATGTTTTCTTCAAAGCTGTCAAATAAAAATAGTCAAAACACTAAGAATGTAACATTTATATAATTCCTGAATGTTTCATGGTTCTTCTTCTTGTAGGTAGTTATATATATATATATGTAAAAATAAAAAACATTTAAATAATAAAAAGGGAATTGTATACAGAAAGTAGAAGTAACTCAAGGTAGAAGTGTTTTTGCATTTAATAATGTTTAAAGGAGTTGATCTAAAGAGCAAACTAAGCCATTTGACATCAAACATAAAGTTACAGGCATTGGATACTGCCTTGCTGGGTTTCTGACTTAATTTGATTCACTATTTTCTCACTAATCATCCTCTCTTCCCTTTTGGAATGCTAATATATATTCTATGCCATTGTATATTAGAAGAATGAAATTTGCTGTTTGGTTTTGTTTTTACAGAGTCTTAGAAAATATTGAAATTTTAAATGTTTTTGATTGAACTTTTAACAATGTGGAGACTGTGAAAAGCTATGCAGACTTTGAAAATGTTTCAGGTTTTTTTTTTTTTTTAATTTGCCTACAAGCCTTGAAGTACTAGGAGAGGAACTTGATGTTTTGAATGAGAATAAACTACAAAGGCTGATATATTTAAATGTTTGGTTCCTACTTGATACAATTGCTTGAGGAAGAATAAACAGGTGTGGCCTTGTTAAAGAAGGTTTTTCAATGGGGATAGCTTTTGAGATTTCAAATTCTAATACCAAACCCACCACCCCTTGTCTCTTTCTGTCTCTCCCTGTCTTCAACTTGAAATAGGTATGTCAGTCCTATTTCAATGCCATTCCAGTCTGTCTGCTGCAATTTTCTCTGTTATGGAAATCATTAACTCACCCCCTGGAATTATAAAAAAGCTACTAATTAATTTGTTTCTCTTATTATTCTTAAATTTTTTAATTTTATTAATTTATTCAGATTACAACTCAATTGTTATCTCATCATCACTTGTATACTCCCATTCCTCCCTCCATCCTGCTTTCACTCTATTCCCCTCCCCTAGGTCTAAGACCTAGGGGGACCTCCTACCCCACTATATGGTCATAGGCTGTCCAGTCTCATCTTTGTAGCTTGCTTATTCTTTCTTTGAGTGCCATCAGGCTTCCTCAACAATGGGAGGTTGTCAAAAATTGAGCACCAGAGTTCATATCAGAGTCAGTTTCCATGCTCCACACAACTTTGGAGCATGTCCTGTCCATTGGGTAGATAGGAGTAGGGATCAATGTTTACTACTTGTATCGTCCTTGGTTAGTGCAACAGTTTGATCAGACCAACCATCACGATGTTCTTCTTGTAGGTTTCTAGGACCCTCTGGGTCCTTCTAATTGCTCATCCCCTATATTTCTCTTACCTAGCGTTTCACTGGGATTTCCTCACATCTATCCCAGTGTCCTGGTAAGTGAAGACTTTCATGGGACATGGCTTTTGGCCTAGTGCCCAATTATAAGTGAGTATATACCATGTGAGCCTTTCTGCTTCTGGGACAGAATTTCATGAAGAGAAGAAGTATCATGGGCTCCTGCTTCTGCAGCACTACCTATGGCAGGGCCTATTGATGAGGAGGCATTCAGAAGCAGATACAGAAGAAATCCTAGCAATGGGACATAGGCAGAGAGAAAAAGCAAATGGCATCGAATTCCTTTGTTGGCATGCCCAGAGAGGCTTTGTACCAAGGAAACTCCCATCAATTCTGATCTGTGACTTGATGAGATATTCCACTATGAGAAGTCACGTGTTTTCCCTCCTGAGTGCAGGGACTCATATTCACTGAAGACACTTCCCTGTATATTAGTTAATGAGTTATATCAATTATAATTACTTGACTTTAATAATCATTATATATAAAATAACATAAGAGATTACATAATATGCTCATTTAAAAAGATTACTTAAAATTATAAAAGAGAGGGTTTATAATAAAATACCTCATCTGGTCACTTCTTAAATATTCTTGACAAGATCAGCATAATCTTTAGAATGTATATAATGTTAGAAGAAAAGTACTGATTCCCACAAGTTTTTCTCTGAATTCTATTCACATGCCATGGCACATGGAAGCACACACACACACACACACACACACACACACACACCAATAATATGCATACATAAATTCACATACGCAATGTTCACAATAAAATAATAATTTTAAACAGAAGTATACTGTATAACTAGATAATGCTCTCCCTCAGGATGCATGGATTATTAAATATAAATTTCCATCCCAGGCTCAGGATACTTATTTATGAGTTATTAGTCAGGGTAACCCCAGAGGAACTTAGAACAATTCAGGATACTGCTATTGCTTTTGATTTTACACGATACCACATGGTATCTATTGCAAAAGTTACCACTCACTGTGGATGCAGCACATAGAAAGATCATCCTCAAAATGGATCAGGAAAACACACTACTGGCTAGCTTACATTGTACCAGAAGATACTATGCAAGCTCACTTGGGGAAAAAAACAATGTCAACAGACTTATCCATCACTGTTATGCCTGCCTGGTTAGATGTGACTGCTGACTAGTCCAAATGTGGTATGACGATTACAGGAAAAAATCAACTGCTTTCTGACAATGTGAACTGAACTCTATCAGATTCTTGATTTTTCTGTCAGGAGACATCCAGGGTTGGTCTAATCAGACAACCAGTAAGCTTTTCTAATAAATCACTTTATAATATACATTGTATTTATTATATAATTATATAGTATTGATAATATGTGTGTGTAGTATGTATATGTGTGTGTTCAGTCTACCTGTTATATTCCTTAGAGAATTCCCTGACTAATACATGCACATAAATCTATAACTGTATTACACACATATATGCATAATTAAAAATCAAATAAAATATTTTTATGCCTATAACCAATAAAGTCATAGGCCCTAGTGGTAAATCTATTGTTCATTTTCTAAATGGAGATGTGTTCAAACTGCCTTCTAAATATTTGGTTTTTACCCATAGATTTGTGTTGATTTAAGTTTACTTCACAAAAGTTTTAACAGTAGGAGGTACTTAATGAAGAAACTCATAAGTAATAAAAGTATCAAATATAAGTATCTGCAAGTGCTCATTTGTGGACACCTCATCTGTATCAGATTCCCTAGAATTACATAATATTGAGAAAGCTGTGTAATGCTGACTTCTGGACAGACATTGCTACTGCACACATCAATTTACAACAGTGTGGTTCTTACACAATAACAAGCCATTAATATCCTAACATATATGGTATATAGTCAGAGTCCTCATCCTTAGGAGAAGACAAGTGACAGTGGGGCCTGATGAGGAACAGAGAGTCAATCTCCTTTGGGGAATTTGAACACTAGTAGATTTCCCGTAACTGAACTCAGAGTTTATTATAAATTTAAAAACTTGGCCAAGAGGATATAATTTATGTTATTTATATTTTATCACAATATAAAATCCCCCTGGAAATGGGCAAACAAACAAACAAAAACAAGGCATGAACTTGGGTAGAAGATGTAGTAGAGACTTTAGAGGTAGTTGAGAGAGGTCGTGGTAGATTGATATGATTCAAATATATTGTGTAAATATATAAATCTTCATAGAATAACACTTTAAATAACACTATGAAAAGCATTATTTTCATGTTTCCCATATATGTATAGTTATGAATATTACTGAAGATTTACAGCTGAATAACCTTATGAAGTCATCTACATAAGTCACTAAATTTTATTTTAAAATCATAATAGAATACTTAGTGACATTCATATAGATATTATTTAACTTAGATTTACCTTGCACTGTAGATCCACATGCCTCTGCTACCCTGGTGCAGTGATTCAGGCATGCACAACTGCACCTGAGCTACACAGTGAGATTCTGTCTTAAGGAACAGAAAGATTGTAAGAGTCAGAAACCCTATATACCTGTAGATAGATTGCTAAATTCCTAAATTCAATAAGAAATCCTAAATTCAATAAGAAAATGCATTTATTAATTCTCATAGCATGGTTGACTAAACAAGACCAACGTAATGAAAGTACCAGTTGACACATTCGATTGAAGGAATCAATAAAGAAGGCCAAATTATTGCTGATATTGAAAGAAGCATTTTTCTCTGGAGACAAATCTCCACATCAATTGTCCATTTCCATGTGGGCAGCCTTGGACACATGCACATTTGAGTAAAACTAAGTGGACACAGTGCATTATATAAACTTGGGTGTATATACATATATCAATAATAATTTTTTTAAAAGAGATAGAGAATTTGGGAGGGGAAGAGAAGTTGGAAGGAGAGAAGGGTGTAGTTAAGGTTGTGTAGATCCAGTGCTCCTGTGTGAAATAGTCAAAACAGCCTATTAAAATTTTAAACTAAAAAAATCCATTAAAACAAACAAACAAAAATTTAAAAGTCTGACAGTTTCTCATGTTTCTGACAATGGATGGTATAAGTTTCACATATTATTGATTGGGAAGGAAAACAAATTTAGAAGAATCTTTGGCAATTTCTTTTAAAGTTGAGTAAAAGTCTATCTTGTGATGAAAAAATTCTACTTTTAAAATAATTACATCACAGACATATAACTTTAAAGTAACTGAAAGCTATAAACTATTCCATATATTTGTCAGTAGGTGACTGGATTTTAAAAGGTACAATGTGCCCATTGAATGGACTAAACTAAAATTATCCAAAAAAAAAACTTCATAGATGAATCTCAATACCACTATGGTAAGTGTAAGAAGCCAGACACATATTTTAATTTTAATCATGTTAATTAAAAAATAGGTAAAATTAATCCATGTTTACAAAAACAAAACACTATTTCTTGTGAGAATTACCTTTCCTGGAAAGAATCACTAGAAAAACTTCCCAGGCAAATAATAAAATATTTTACCCTTATAATGATGTTTGATTATTTAATAAGGGCCCTGTAGGTCATAGTGCTATTTGAGAAGGATTAGAGCATGTGGCCTTATTGGAGGAAATGTGTAACCAGGAGTTGGCTTTGATGTTTCAAAAGCCCATGTTGGGCCCTTTCTTTCTTCCTCTGCCTCTTTGGCTGTATATAATTATGCAGTTCTCAATTTCTCAACCAGTACTTCCCAGCATGGCAGCACACTCCCTGCTATGAAGATAGTGGACTAGGCCTCTGAAACATTAACCACCTTCCAAAGTAAACACTTTTCTTTTATAGGAGTTGCCTTGATCATGGTGTCTCCCATGGTTATTACCACAGAAGATGATACCAAGAACTAAGTTATTGTTTTGTCAGGACTGACAATGCTTTTTTTTTTTTTATGAATGTGGAAGACTGGAACTTTAGACTGCAAAAGCCCTAGGGTACTTTAAGAGGGCTTAAAGTGCCATTTTAGTAGGTACATGTAAATCAGTGCTTCAGGTGATGTGAACCATGGTAGCCCCATCCAACAAGTTTCAGAGGAAAGAATGTTAGTAAGTCTCCAAAAGAAAATTCCTGTAATACTTGGCAAAGAATGTGGCTGCCTTGGGGCCTTGTCTTGAAAATCTGCCTAAGACTGCATTGAAGAGATTTGTATTAATGGGGTTTGAAGGGAAGACTTCAAGATAGCCAAGTATTGACCATGTTGAGTGGTTATCAGTGGTCAACTTTATGTAGGTCTAAAGTGAAAAACAAAAATAAAAAAACCCAGAAAGATGAGTAAAGAAAATTACAAAATGTATAGTTTGCAAAGAAAAGGAGTAACAAGATGTAATGGAGCTAAGTCCTGTGGTCAAGACAGCTGAAACTGTAAGCAAGGCCCAAATTAAATGTTTCCTTTTGTAAGAATTGACTTGGTTATGATGTCTCTTTATGGCAATAGAAAAGTAACTAAGAGTTAATATTTTAAGAAAATAAAACAGTTTAGACATAATGCCCACTGTATAAGAAACCTATTCCCAACACTGCTTCAGTATGTAAGAACTTGAGACTCAATGGGCCAGGGACTTAGTCGAAAACCAAATAATGCTATTCTGCTAAAGGAATGTAGCAACAAAATAATTTTTAGCTACATTCTGCTATACTCATAGATCAGCATATTGCTCATAATCTTCTCATCAGAGAAATTTCTGCCTGCAGTAGATGGGAATAAATGCAGAGATACACATTGGTATAAAGAATAGGCAGCTTTGGAACACTCAGTCCTAAAGGGGATATCTACACAAAATTCCTCCTGCAGCAGTCAGAAAATCATTCTCCATAGAAGAGGAGGCAGAGAGATTGCAAGAGGTAGAGTTGTAGAACACCATGAAAACAAGGACTTTTAAACACAACAGGACTGATACACATATGAGCTCCTAGGGTCTCTGGTAACATGGATAGGATCTAGACTTAATGGGATTCCAGCACTGAGCGTAGAAGGAGACACAAACCAAATCCCTAATCCAGAAGTTATCAGCAATTGATAATCACTCACAAATTAAAAATTAGTTTTCTCTAATTGAGTCTCACTGGGTATAAAAACTATTCATAAAGGTGAGGCCCATCCCTGTTAGATATGCAACAGAAAATAAACTCAATAGTATTTTTGAAGGTCTTTTTGTCTCATAATGCTTTGTTGATGCATTTTGCTTTTCAATTTGACTTATCTTGCAGTTCTTTTGCTTACATATTATCATTTTCAAATTAGTATTTTGTACAAACTTCCATATGTGTTTTCTGTGTTTTTTCTTTGGCTCTTTGTTTTCTGTTCCTTCCTTTTTTTTTAACTTTCCTTTCTTTTTTTTTTTCTTTCTTTCTTTCTTCCTATTCATGTTTGTTTGTTTTTATTATACTCTTTCTTTCTTTCCTTCCTTCTTTCTTTCTTTCTTTCTTTTGGATGCCCATTGGTTTTCTAATGAGAAAGAACACTAAGAAAGGATATGGGTTTAAGTAGGTGGAGAGGATCTGGGAGGAAGTGGGAAACGTGTAATCTTAATGAGGATATAATGTTTGAAAAAGGCACACTACTAATAAAGAAATTTAACTAATGATAAAAAAGAAGTCAGTCATATACTATGATTTTCTTAATACTAATTTTGAAAATAGCAAAACTAATCTATTCCTCTATATACAAGAATAATATTCCTTATGAGAGCTAGCTTGCCTGGAAAGAGGTACTAGGATAACTTCTCAAGTAATAAAAAAAATTTGTCCTCCAAAATAAGGTAATAGCTACTTTTAAGAAAATAAAAAGTAAAATATATGGCTAAGAAGTTAAAAACACTGGATCCACATAGTAGCTCATAAAGGTCTATAAATCCAGTTCTTGGGGATCCAAATACCTCTCCCAGGTTCTTCCGGTACTGGGTATACATGTAGTGCAGACATACATGCAGACAAACACCCACAAACCTAAAACAATAGCAAAAATCATGTAATTAAAACTAAGATATATTCACTAGAAGGCCACATATCCAAGAATATATTGGGAAAGAAACGATCTTGAATTTTTTAAGGACACAAAATTGGGTAAAGAGAAAAATGGGGATGGTTCTAGAAGAAGTTGGGGAAGAGTGTAAATATAATCAAAATTCCTTATGCAAAATTCTCAAAGAACTTATAAAACAATGTGTGCACTTAAATATGTAGGCTTTACTTGTGAAAAACCATAAGTTATTAAACATGGTAAAATCTCCTAATAAGGTGACATTATACTTTGTTTGAAATATTAAAGCATTTATAATAATGACTTAATGTAGAAAAGAAAGTTACATACCAGTAGAAATTTATCTCTGTGTGTATACATATATACACATTGGAAAATTGAAAGTTTATGAGAAAGAGAGAGAGAAACAAAGAGAATAATGTAGTAATACTAATTTTCCTTATGGAGAAGAAAAACTTCATGACCATAGATGCTATAATTAAGAATTAAATTTACTTGAATTCACTTTTGTAAGCTATGAATATTGTAATATATTTAAAACACATTTTAAAAGAGCCAGCAACATGGTTCAGCAGATAAATATATTTGCTGCCAAGCCTGATGACTCTCACTCAATCTTTTGAACCTCCATGATGTAATAACTGATTATAAGTTGTCATCTGATCTACAAATGGAAAGCATGTATGCTCCCTCCAAAATTAATGAATAAACGAATGAATAAATCTATTTTAAAATGTTTCTTGGGGAAAACTGTTAAGATTTATCTGCCTCATCTAAAAGTGTGTGTGTGTGTGTGTGTGTGTGTGTGTGTGTGTGTGTGTGTGTGTGTGTGTGTGTGTGTGTTTGAGAATTCCTAGTCATATGTGTGCTTGGTAGCAATTGTTGGCTGGAAGTGGAAATGAGGTACATCCAGAACAACGGTAGGCATTATTCTTCAGCCCAATCTGTGTTAGCACGTTTATGACTTATTTTTTTGTTTGCTCCAAGACATGGTCTCTGACTATTCTGGAGACCATTGACTAAGATGGGCTGGTTGTTTAGTGAGCCCCAAGGATCAAGCTGCCTCTGGTTACTAACAATGGGATTATATGTATGTATAATAATGTAAAACCACATTCAGCTATTTAAAAATGATTCTAGGAGTTAAATTCACCCACAACTAAGCAACCTATCTAGACACTTACTTAAAATAGCTTATTAAATAACATGAAGAACACACAACAAAGATTAATAATGGTGCAATCCGGCCTCTTAGTCTGGTGCACACCATTTCAGTGTCTTTTCTTGTGTTCTATGTTTATAATTTCAGAAAGTATATAAGATAGCATATCTTTCACTACCAAGAACATATGAAAATGAATAAATTATAAATGTCTAAGCATTTATTAAGAAAAAGGCAAAAGCACATAGAGAAATATATAAATATATATTGGGACATTTTTAAAAGCTGAGAAACAAAACCAAAAATCTTGATAATGAAAGAGAGAAGAAAATGGGTCATTATAAAAATCCACTTTTGTACCTCACTCTTTTGAAAAGGCATGATTAAAACATTCTTTGTGCATTGTGATCCTCTGTGAGAAAAAAAGTTAAACATAAGACTTCAGATATGAAACAAGTAACTCGTAGGATATGAACAAAACTAGATAATGT
This sequence comes from Acomys russatus, assembly GCF_903995435.1. NCBI lineage: Eukaryota > Metazoa > Chordata > Mammalia > Rodentia > Muridae > Acomys > Acomys russatus. The sequence goes on from NC_067143.1 coordinate 17,220,740, forward strand.
TATTTCTACTAACTACCAAATCCCAGCAACAGATTTCATTACTGTGCTCAATTAACCATGCTAATCACCCACTGATCCCTATACAAAATGAGAAGTCTCCACATTATTTAAACAGAATCAGAAATTCTAACACTACAGCATGAAAGAAGTGGTAAAAAAAAAAAAAGTCAATGGAAGTGATTTCATATAATCATATACTTTGCAAAATTTCAATTAAATACCCATAGTTCAGCTGTAAATAAAAACAAGTAAACAAAATTAAACTATGCTCAATCATGGATTAAAAGAATTTCTAATATTTATAAATGAAATATTTTACGTCAATAAATAATTCTAAAAATAATAGTACATGTATTTGGGTAAAAAGTAACAATTGCATCTTCCATCTTCCTTTGATTCAAATTATTTAGAAAAATATAAAAAGCGGAAGCAATCTGTGTTCTAACCCAACACACCAAATATTTCAAAGTTAAAGTTATAATCATGCATTGATACTTATTCCAGTCACTTAAAAAATAACTTACCTTTCGGGAATAGAACTTGATACCACCCCTACTACAATCTGGCTCAGCAAGATATAACTGTAAACTGATAAATTCTATGTGTTCATAGAGGTAAATAGCTTTCTGTCATTAATGTCTCATTGAGGGGAACCACTCCTATAACAGTTTGATTATCAAGAAGCACATTAGGAAACTCATCACACCCCCATCCACTTCAAAGTATTGCATGCTAAACTATACACATTCCTAATCATGTCTGTGCCTCACTACAGTAGCCCAGATCCAAAGGCCATTATTTTTCCTTTCAAGCACTATTAGACCCTGTTAAGGTGGTGTTTTCCCTTGCTGCAGCAAGTTTAATAAACTCAGCTTTGCATTATCAAAGCTCTTTTAGGTGGTCATTTGGAAGCATAGACAAGCAGAAATGTGCTGTTCAAACCCAAGAAGCATTCTGGTAAATCTCAATTAAATGAAGGGTAGATAATGTTTCCACAATTGTTTAAGTGCTCTGAAAGTACTAGTCTGTGGACTTTTATCAACATAACCAAAATCAGTGTCAATTGAGTTAGTGGGTAATCAATATTTGCAAAGAATTTTGGGTACATTCTAAAAACAATGAAGAGAAGTAATGTGGCCACTTAATCAGCCCCCCACATAAAAAACTTTCAGATAAAAAAAAATTGAAGAAGCAAATAAAAGAAAATAAAAACTGAATATCACAGTGAAAACATCAACACTAATTAAATGTTTAATAAAAGAAATATACCTTGTCCTTAATCATGAAGACAATATTATTTAAAACCACTTTTTACCAAATTAATTTATTAATGTTGATAAAATTGCAGTCTAAACTGTAATTTCTTCCAACGAGAAGACACATGAGACAGGAGGCAGAAGAAGAGACACACATATCCACAGAACTAAAATGGAGCCATTCATGGATGAGAATACAGCACATATGCAAGATGGCATTACACATAAATGGACAATTATTAGCAAATAATCATAAATAATGGCAAATAACTTGGCAACTTTAAGGCTTCAAAATAAAATTTTTCTCATGACAGAATAATCTGAATTAAAAAATAAAAGAATTAGGCTTAACATAGGTGAAGGGTTTTATGGGATCAGAATTTTTTTTTCCAAAAATGACATGAAACTCAGAAGCCATAAAAGCAAACATGATTATACTTGGACATATTACAATAATACACATTCTCATAATAAAACAAAGTTCTAAAGTGTGACAAACATATAATGTTCGATAAACCAAAATCTTATCATTCCCCAATGTTAATGTAATCTTTAAAAGAGACTAAACCCTGTACTTACTTCCAAATTTTTACATAAAGAAAAAATTGAAAAGAAAAACAGATGGCCAATAAACATGAAAATGATAAAACCAAAAATAAAATAATTACAATTTAGGACAATAGTTTAGTCTAACACACTGAGAAAGGTCTCAAACATTTGTGAAACTCATCATATGAGTAATGTGAAGAATTTGGCAATCTAAGTTATTGCCGCTGTGGAGAAAGCTGTTAAAAGGAATTGTGATAATCTTAAAAACTTAAAATGATAATATACTTAATTTCAATGATTTAAGCTCTAGATAATTTTACTAATTTTACTATGATAGAAGAGATGAGAACATACTTGTTTATATATGTATGTGTGTATATATATAACGGAAGTTCATTGCACAGAAATTTGGCACTTCCTTAAATGCCAGTGAATGAGAAATGATTAAAATATTTAATTTAATTTAATCTACAAAACAGTCAATAAATGAATGTGGTACTGAAATAGCAAAAGATCATCAAAAAGAATATTAAATAAAATAGCAATTTGCAGAAGAATATGGCTCCACTACTAGAAGTCCTCCCCCAGAAAGTGTGTGTATGTTTGTGTCTATTTATCTGCTTAAGAGTATGTATATTCCTCACTTAACAGAGGGAAAATATGGAGGTATTCTTTAAAAAGAGTCAGCACATAATTAATGTATTAATCATATAAGTGTTCATTGAGGTATTTTTAATCATGCATTTTCTTTTTAAGAAGTCATTTTAAATCATCATGTATATTTATAGGAGTACTAAATATTTCCACCATTTTGAGCTTCTTATACAATATTAATTCCTCTACTGAGGCTCCTGGGATTGAGTCAAGTGGCAGCAAGGGAAACAGTCACCATGCCCAAATTAAAGTCTCATCGATGATATCCCAACATGAGCATTTCTCAGTTAAGCATTTCTTATCTGCAGGTAGTGTATGCTGCACACAGGATAGGGGCATCAGCATGCAGACTGAAGACTGTTTTCATGAAGCTTCTGGTAGAAGAGATGGCACCATCTATAATGACTCGAACTCATCACTGTAGGTATTATCTGCCAGGATAGAGAGGAGAAAATTGGCAGAGCTTAGGAAAACATATCCTGAAGAGACAGAGGCTAGAAAAATTATACTGTACACTTTGTGTGTCAAAAATTATCTGCTTAAAGTACATAGAGAACGTCACTTTGCTGGGAGATTGGATTCATGCTATAGCCAGAAAAAATATATCTTTATAACTTTCTAACAAAACAAATGGTGGTGCTGTTTCTTGTTCTTGTTCTCTTTTTGTTCTTGTTGTTGTTGTTGTTGTTATTGTTGTTGTTGTTGTTGTTGTTGTTGTTGTTGTTCTTCTTCTTCTTCTTCTTCTTCTTCTTCTTCTTCTTCTCCTTCTCCTCTTTCTCTTCCTCCTCTTCTTCCTTCCCCTTATTTTTTCATTTTCACTTTTTTTGAAAGACTAAAAATACCAACCACCATGGGGTACTATGGAATTTGTGCTTTTTTCTTTCATTCCTTATTTTGCAGCTTAAAACTCTAGGCTAATGGTTTCAGTCAAAATTATTTGGCAGGTTTCTATGTTCTTCTTTAGTGTAATAAAATAAATAAAATAAAATAATATAAAATTAATTATTTGTTAAATAAATGACTTTCTTGCCTTTCAATGGAAACAGCCTTGAGAGGAGTTTACTCTGTTAGATTAAAGCAGAAAAAATCCTTAATAGTGACAAAAAAACTGAGAAATAATAATGCTATAAAGAAATGTTTTTTAAACTGTGGTTGTTAGCCAATGGACTCAAGTACGATACATCCAAATGTCTTCACTTTCACAATATTAAATTTTTATTTACTATACAAATAATAAAATGCCTCTATAAAAACTTCCTGAAATCCAAGACTACATTTACAAAAAACTTTGCTGTGATAATTTGAGTGATAATGCTTTTTATAGGCTCACATGATTGAATAGTTGATCCTCAGTTAGGACAACTATATAGAAAGGTTTAGAAGCTATGGTCTTGTGGGAGAATGTCTGCCACCTGATGTGAGTTTGGGATTTCAAAAACCTGTAACCGTCTTAGTGTCCTTTCTGCTGTTTGCTTGTAGATCAAGATGTAAGGTCGCAGATCTCAAATATTCTTGCTGCTATGCCTCACTCTGCCTCTGGAACCTTAACCCAACTAAATTATTTCTTTCAGAAGGTACACTGGTCATCATGTTTTATCGCAGCAATAAGAAACTAAGTAATACATTTTTATGTAAGGGGAGTGGTGCATTACTTTGAAGAACCTGACTAGTATTTTTTGCAGAACTATAGGAGGTTTTAGAACCTTGGACTTGAAAAGTGGTAGAGTGCTATAAGAAGATCTTAATGTGCTGTCTTAGTAGAACATTTGAAAAAAGTAGTGCTAAGAGCAATGTAAACTATAGAGGCCTAGGTCAAGAAATTTTAGAAGGAAAAACTTTAGCATCTGTGATATAGACAAGCGTTATTTTGGCAAATAATGTGGCTACCTTCTGCACCTGTTCTAAGAATTGAATTAGAATGGACTAATTTCCTAGAAGACTTTTAAGAAGTTAAGAATCTCCACCATATAAACAAACTGAAAATAAAATAAAATAAAATATGATCATCTCCTTAGATGCAGAGAAAGCATTTGATAAAAATCCAACACCCATTCATGTTTAAAGTTTTGGAGAGATCAGGGATACGAGGCACATACCACAACATAATAAAGGTTATATACAGCAAGCCAATAGCCAAAATCAAATTAAATGGTGAGATACTTAAGGAAATTCCTCTAAAATTGGAAACAAGGCAAGGCTGCCCAGTCTCTCCATATCTCTTCAATATAGTACTGGAAGTTCTAGCCAGAGCAATAAGACAACAAAAGGACATCAAGGGTATCCAAATGGGAAAGGATGAAGTCAAGTTATCCCTATTTGCAGATGATATGATAGTGTACATAAGTGACTCTCAAAATTCCACCAGACAACTACTACAGCTGATAAACACCTTCAGCAAATTGTGTGAATACAAAATTAACTCTAAAAAGTCAGGAGCCTTCTTATGTACAAATGAAAATCATGCAGAGGAAGAAATTAGGAATACTGCACCCTCAGTAGGATCGAACTGAAGACCCAGATATGAATCCACACACATATGGTCACTTGATTTTTGACGAAGAAGCCAAATCTTTTCAATGGAAAAATGATAGCATCTTCAACAAATGGTTCTTGTCTAACTGGATGTCTACATGTGAAAAATGCAATTGGACCCATATTTGTCACCATGCACAAAACTCAAGTCCAAGTAAATCAAAGATGTCAACATAAAATCAGAGACACGAATTAGGTTAGAAGAAAAAGTACAGAAGACCCGGGACCACATTGGCACAAGAGACAACTTCCTGAACAGAACACCAACAGTCCAGGCCTTTAGGTCAACAATTAATAAATGGGACCTCATGAGGCTGAGAAGCTTCTGTAAGACAAGAAACACTGTCAAGAGGACAAAGTGGCAGCCTACAGACTGGGAAAAGATCTTCACCAACCCTACATCTGACAAAGGTCTAATATCCAAAATATATGAAGAACACAAGAAATTAAACACCACCAAGCCAAATAACTCAATTGAGAATGGGGCTCAGAACTAAACAGATAATCCTCAACAGAGGAATATCAAATGGTTGAGAAACACTTAAAGAAATACTCAACCTCCTGAATCATCAGGAAAATGCAAATAAAAATGACTCTGAGATTCCATCTTGCACCCATCAGAATGGCTAAGATCAAAAATTCAAGAGACACCACATGCTGGTGAGGATGTGGAGAAGGAAGAACACTCCTTCATTGCTGATGGGAATGCAAACTAGTACAGCCACTTTTTGAAATCTATCTGGCGCTATCTCAGAAAACTGGGAATAAGGCTTCCTCAAGAGCCAGCTATTCCACTCCTTGGAATATTACGAGAAGATGCTCCAGCACACAACAAAAACATTTGCTCAACCATGTTCATAGCAGCCTTATTCATACTATCCAGAACATGGAAACAGCTTAAGTGTCCCTCAGTAGAAGAATCGATAAAGAAACAAAAAGAACATTATGATAGGCAGATCTGGGCATAGGGGTCCTGCTCAAACTATGGCACCAGCCAAGGACAATACGTGCAGTAAACTTCAAACCCCTACTGAGATCTAGCCAATGGACAGGACATTCTCCACAGTTGAGTGAAGAGTGGGGTCTGACTTTCTCACGAACTCAGGTGCCCCATCTTTGACCACATGCCCTGGATGGGGATACCTGGTGGCACTCAGAGGAAGGATAGCAGGCTACCAAAAAGAGACTTGATACTCTATGAGCATATACAGGGAGAGGAAGTCCCTCTCAGTCACAGTCATAGGGGAGGGAAGTAAGAGGAAAATGGAGGGGGAGGAATGGGAGGATACAAGAGATGGGATAATCATTGAGATGTAACATGAATAAATTAATAAAATATATTTTTAAAAAAGAAACTGTGGTACATATACACTATGGAATACTACTCAGCTATTAAATGCAAGGAATTTCAGAAATTTGTAAAGAAGTGGATTGAACTAGAAATGATAATAATGAGTGAGTTAACCTAGAAGCAGAAAGAGCCAAATGGCATATACTCACTTATATCTGGACACTAACCCAAAGGGCATGTCCCATGAAAGTCTTCACTTAACAGGAACGTGGGACAGAGGGGAGGACATTCTATTGTGACTCTAGGTGACAGAAGCATGGGAGAATGGGGAACTAGAAGGATCCAGAGGGTCTTAGAAACCTTCAGGAAGAACATTATGATGGGAGGACCTGGGCCCAGGGGTCCTGCTCAAACTATGACACCTGACAAGGATAATACATGCAGTAGACTTTGAACCCCTACACAGATCTAGCCAATGGACAGGACATTCACCACAGTTGAGTGGAGAGTGGGGACTGACTTTCACACGAACTCTGGTGTTCCATATTTGACCATGTCCCCTGGATGTCCTCATGTCCCCCATGTCCTCAGAGGAAGGATAGCAGGCTATCAAAATGAGACTTGATACCCTATGAGCATATACAGGGGAGGAGATCCCCCTTAGTCATAGTCATAGGGGAGGGGAATAGGGTGAAAGTGGGAGGGAGGGAGGAATGGGAGGATACAAGGAATGGGATAACAATTGAGATGTAATATGAATAAACTAATAAAATATATTTATAAAAGAAAATTATTATATAAAGATGCAATATAAAAAAGAAATTAAAACTCTGTCATGAAGATATTATTCACTTTGATGCAAGTCTACAATGTAACAGAGCAAATGTGGCAAAAAGATATAGAAAAAAAACAGCTGAAAGAAAAAAGAGCATCAAGAAATTTAACATTGGAACCAAGGCTTATGCTGAAACAAATAATTAGATGAAGGAAAGACCTGATCAAAATGGAAGAAAAGAAATTAACCTTAGGACTTGACATCAACCACCTAAACATCAACTTGGCAAAGGCCTAGCCATTTCTGATCCTAAAAAGCAGTAACAAATGAAATTTGGTGCAAATGTAATTCAAAAGTGCCATTCTCCATTCTAAATGGGCATGAAATTTGAAATATCATCTATGTCATTCTGGTTTTAGAGACATAAAGGACTCAGAAGTAAGGAGATTATAGAATCTTCTTAAATGGTTAAGAAGAGCCAAATAGGCCAGGTAATATGTGGTAGGGAAATGCCTACATAAAGGACCTGAGAGGGAATGAGGCCATAAGAAACCACAGAATGAAGCTTGGTTTGTGATGGGGACACCACATTGTTGCACAAGCCAAAACTTTGGGATATTTGCTAAGTAGAACCAAAGGAAGAGAATGTAACCAGCCTGTGAGGCAGATGTTAAAGACAGTACAGCTGAAAGAATAAAGACATCTAAGCCTCTGATGTCAGACATGGAGCTACAGGATTTGGAGTTTGTCCAGTTCAGTTATTTTTGTATTGATTTAGTATTTCTCATTTTGCTCTGATTTATCCCTTTTGGATAATGTATATTCTATGATGGTGAATGTTATAAGTAAATAAAGTGCTCTTCCGTTTATAGAAGATTGGAATTAAAAGATTGCCTTGAGTTTCAGAAAAGACTTTGGCATTTAAAGTGGTGTCAAGAATTTGAATTAAATGCATTTTGATCCTGATATAAAAGTGAACCTATATGTAGACAAAGGACTGTAATGTGTAGTTTGAATGAGAATAGTTTCCCTAGATTCATATTTGTAAATACTTGTTCTCCAGGTGGTGAAGCTATTGTGAAAGAACTAGCCACTCCTTGTTAGGGTGTGTGGCGTTGACAGCACCCTTTGAGTTTTCAAAATATTCATGTTATTTCCTATGTGCTCTCTGTCTCTTGTGCATTTCTGTTGCCATATCTATGCCATCATGAACTCTATCTGGAGCTATACACACAAATAAATGTTTTTATCTTTTAATAAATATTTTTGCACGTTTTTAGCAGTAATTGAAAAGTTAGTAATGCACATACCTTCAGAGTACAGCTTCTATATAAGTGCTGATAAGATCTTTGTCTGAGGAGTTTCCTTTAATGTATCCTATGCTGTTAGTCATTATCAGAAAAGACTCCTGTAGAAGGTCATTTTTCTAAGTAGAAAACAGAAAAGAAACACCAATTTCAATGACACAGTGAATTATAGGTGAAATCTATAAAATTCACTCTTTATTTCTTTTATTTTGATTTCATTTGAAAACTGAACTTTATTTATACAACCTTGAAATTATAAATACATATTCCATGTCTCTATATTTACTTTTAAGCACACTTTCAGGTATGTCATTTCTTTTTGCACTCACAAATTTCAGTGGCTCATCTGAGTCTCAATAAAAATCATGGCTCCAATACCTTTAAAAGTGTTTATCTTTCATTATTTAGTAGAATAAGTCAAGCACATTCTCACACATTTAACTATTAAGAAAAATATTTAATACTTGTTTTGTGATGAAATATTTATATGTGGCTTATGTTGTAACAAAAACTAAACTTAAAAATATGTGACACAAATAAATGAGTTTATTCAGTGAGCTTAGATTTAATGTTCTAATAAAGGAATTTTAAGACCAATTAGAACTTCCCAAATAGGAATACCTATTATGACACCACAGCTGCAATTCTCCATAGCTAGCCACATCCATCAGAAACTTGGATAGAGTTTTAACTGTGTATCAACAACCAAATGTCCTCAAGCTTAAGTACAAGGTCTAACAACTCCAATGCATCCTCAGGCCCTTTCATGAAATTTATATATCATTGGCCAGACAGCCACCACAGTTAGCAGAAGTACAATAGACTATAGATAGGAGTGTATACCTTAGCTGAAATAAGCTAACTCAGAAGCAGAAAGAGTCAAATGGTATATACTCGCTTGTATCTGGGCACTAGCCCAAGGGGGATGTCCCATGAAAGTCTTCACATAACAGGAAAGTTGGACAGAGGGGAGGACATCTTATTGGGACTCTAGGCCAGAGAATCATGGGAGAATGGAGAACTAGAAGGATCCAGAGAGTTCTAGAAACCTAAGAGAAGAACTTTATGATGGAAACATTTGAGCCTACGGGTCCTCCTCAAACTATGGCACCAGCCAAGGAAATACATGCAGTAAACTTTAAACCCCTATCCCAGATCTAACCAATGGACAAGACATTCTCCACAGTTGAGTGGAGAGTGGGAACTGACTTTCACATGAACTCTGGTGCCCCATATTTGACCACATCCCCTGGATGGGGAGGCCTAGTGGCACTCAGAGGAAGGATAGCAGGCTACCAAGAAGAGACTTGATACCCTGTGAGCATATAAAGAGGAAGAGGTCCCCTTCATTCACAGTCATGGGGGAAAATAGGAGGGAGGGAAGAATGGGAGGATATAATGGATGCGATAACAAGTAAGATGTAATATGAATAAATGTTAGGGAATTAACTGCCTTTTCTTTCTGGGTGCATCATCACTCCACAGGAATAACGAAGAATGATAACACCAAAGTACTCTAATAAAACAACTGTTTAGTATGACTATACCATGCCATGTGTAGATTTTAAAGTAAAATACTAGCTGAATCATCTGTCACACGGGCATTAAATGCACAATTTGTTCTGCCCAACACCCAAAGAATGTCATCTAATTATTATGTTATAAGATAAACATATTTGGGGAGCTGGAGAAATTGCTCAGTGGTTAAGAGAACCACCTGCCTTTCCAAAGGAACAGGGTTTAATTCCCAGCAACCACATGGCAGCTCACACCTGCAACTCCAAGATCTGAAACCCTCACACCAACACACATAAATTTTAAAAGTTAAATAAAATTTTAAAAAATTATTTAAAAATGAAACATAGTTTAAAAAGAGATAAGCATTTGTTTGATTAAAACCAAATGTCATAAAAATTAAGATGTCACCAATGTTTAGAATTGGAGCAAAATTCTCTTTTAGTATGCATTAACACATAACAAAAGATCCTACATGTTATAGTTGGCAAATTATATTTGCAGTTTAACTAATTTTAATGAGCTCATCCTTACAGGAGATTGCCCATGGCTAGGAATATAGGTGTTCGCTATCATCTTACAGTCCCCTTAAATTCCCAATTAGTCTCTACTTAAGGCAAAAAAGCTACTGACCTGATCTAAATAAAATTATCTCCTTCCATTTTCACTAAGAACTGAACAAATTAGCACTTTACAGAGAGAACACATTTCCTGTACATATCATGTCAGCTGTATCTCTGAGAAAGCTAGCCATGAGGACAAAGCAAGGAACCCTAAAGCTGTGGCTGCATAGGTAGTCTAACCTATAGACCCTCCACCTGTGGAAATTAAGGCAATAGAAAGAGAATACGTGCTCTTTGTTTAGCCACACATTGGTTTCTACTTATGAAAAAAGACCTTTTGGAAAGATAAGTTCTACTTCAGGATGTTCCTGCTTACTGTTGAGAGTATAGGGTATAAGCATTATCTCATTTTGTGCTCACATATTTCTTCCCTATGCTTTGATTTAGCCCTTTTGGAATGATAATGCATATTCTGTGACATTGTATATTGGATTAATGTAAATGCTACCTACCCAGCCTTTTGCTTCTGAAGTAATTAGAAGAAGATACACATTGCTCCAAACATGGTGTGAAGTCCTGCAAAGTGTATGTGCTGTTAGACCATGTGCTGCACAGAATTTTTTGCCATCTGGTATTACTTGTAAAACTACTCAGTGGGTAAGTTTATCTCTTTTATTAGCTTACTTGTTAGTAACTTTCAGTTATCACCTGTGTATTTTCTTTGCAACCAATACCAGTCTTATCAAAACTAGTCTGTGGATACTACACTAGGCCAACCACATCTAAATATCTATGTAAATTGAATTAAATTAAATTGCACTACTCTAAAATGTTTCAAAATTTACCTCAAAATAATAATTTAGGGAAAAGGTACACTCTTATACAATATTCTGTGTCCTGAGTATTCTTCCTCTGAAACACATTTATAGACATGATATATTAAACTTTTATTTTATTATTCCTTAAATTACATATATGTATGTGTGTTTGAATGTAGGCATGTGCATATGTATGAAGGTTCACAGATGTCAGACTCATAAGACCACCTGGAGATGGAGTTACAGGCAGTTTTGAGCAACCTCATGTGGGTAATGTAAACCAAACTTGGTTCATAGGTAATAATAGCAAGTATGCTTAACTACTGATCCATCTCTGCAGCCTCTAAACAATATTGTACTCTATGATGTCAAAAATTATAGGCAAAGTAACAATAAAATCTATGTGAATGATAAATAAAATTGATTACCTTATCATTTTCTAATGGATAAATGAAAAACCTTATTACCTACATAGGTCCTTCACAAGACACTCAGTCATGCATAGGATGAGGCTTATAAACCTGGCCTCTCCATGTGGCATCTATTAGCAGTAGATGGCTGCTAAAGAGAGCTTATTACATCTTCAGTGCTGTGCCCACTAGTGAATCATCAATGATCCAGTGGATATTTCTACACTTTTGTTCATACAAGCAGCCCCAGTTAAATTCAGTGGTTCATAAAATGAGGAATAGAATTCAAAATACATGATAATGAGAGGGGGATTTATTGGGAAGGAAGTATTGACAATGTAGAGAAGAGATTAGATAACGTTGAGTTTGACCATGATGTATTTATATACACGCCTGGCATTTCCTAATACCAATTAATTATAATAAACAAATATATGGATCATAATCAAATTTAGTCACAATTCCCACTTTGCCACTTTGTCACAAACCTCAACTGTATTTACAAATTTTATCCAAATCTTCCAACCAAAAATGTCTTTGTCTAAAATTACCAATGAAGACTCTAAGATGTTAGTTCCCAGAGGTGCTGTGGTCTGCATACAACAGGTAATAGAATTGAACCCCTTGCACTTAATTACTAGAGTGTGATCAAATAAGCTCCAGATTTTAAGTCTCTATTTTAAGAATGTTACAAGAGCAATCACAATTCAACGTCTTTATGTTTGTGATTTACCTTTAAATATACTGTCTCTATTTGTTTATTTAAATGAGTAAAATTTTAATTTAACCAGGTAAAATTTAATCAATAGATGATAAACTTAAGAAAACTGTAGGAGTGGTATAATGGTAGTGTAATGTAAAGAGTAGCTCTAGAGCAAGCAGGAATTTTCTAGAGCCTCTTAGCTTAAAATTGTTTACATTTGTACTCACCAGAGACATAGTTTCACATTATATCAAAGTGTTACAAAAGTTTGTTTGTTATACTTTATATGTGTGAATTTGAGAAAGAAATTGCAGACACTTTTGCATGAAAGAAGTGTCACTGGAGGAATAGAAGAACATTGCTACCTATCAATTTGTTTATATTATTACCAAAAAAAAAAAAAAAAAAAAAAAAGAGCTTGGAAATTTATCATGAATCTTACTTTGACAGTTTACCTTCTTAATACTCCCTGTTGAACAAGGTTTTGAAAATTCTTAAGGGCCAAAGTAATAATGCATTATTGAAAAATGTTTATATCTCAAATATAAAATATTTGATCCTGAAAATTCTTACTGACATAAAAATTTGATGGAGACATTGGCAGGCTAAGTTCCTAAATGTATCTATCTTTCTAAAAGAAGATACATAACTATTTCCTTCAAAGAACTATACAATTTTTTTCAACAAAGACTGAAGTTTTATATCATGGCCTCTAAATGGAAAAAAGAAAGATCTCTACAATGATTTCCATAAAGTTTGGGGTCGCTCATGTAAAATAATAAGCCATGTGTTTTCATTTCAATAAACAACACAGTATGTGCTTGATCACACCTAGGAAGGTGGGATGTAAACAGGAAGTACATAAAGATGTATGCACGCCCCCAGGTGGATTAAGGCAGAAATAATGTGTAGCCTTGTTGGTTTTGCTTTTACAAACATATAACTCATGTAATTCCTGGCTATTCTCTAGAAATTTTTGATATGGACCTAGCCATTGTCCACTTTCCTAAGCAGTATTAATAAAGCTTGCTTCAAATTTGGCTCAGAAATGTAGTAGTGGTCTCATTCATGCTCAGTGGTATTAACAATGTATAACTCTTCTAGATGTTTTTTAACTTATATCAAAATTAATTTAGTTGTTTATGTCTTTTGTGGTTGCATATAAATTTTAAGATGTTTTTTATTGCTTTGATTTTTTTCTTTTTTTAATTTAAATTTTACTAATGTTAAAGTTCAAATCTAGCACAAATGGCTGAGTTGACTATTTAATATATCAAAGGTGACCCAACCTGTCTACCTGGTTCTCCAAGCACCCTTCATCCCTTGCTGTTACAGGGTAAAGCTAGCATATCTCACCCTCTATCATGAACACTCCATCCCAGATGCTGGGCTACCCTTCCCTCAGAAGTCCTTTCTATATGATCTAGACATTTTTGTTACCCACCTATCCTTTTTGTGTCTTTGCGCTTCTGGCTGCTGCATCTGGTTCCCTCTCTTTTCTTTTTTCCCCATCCCCCTCTTCTTCACATGGCCCAGTTCAGTCTGGTCATATCCACTCTGGAATCTCCCAAATGTCCCTGTCCATGCTGCTATCTCTGCTCTTCCTTTTTTTTTTTTTATCTATAATAAACTTTGTTCTCCACCATACCTAGGAGTAGTCATGTCCTTTCCTTTCTGTTTCTTTATATTTCTTTTACTTTTCAACCCATCAGTGATGTAGTTACCAATAATATAGACCACTCTGTTGAAAGTATGTTATAACTTACCAGGAAACAAATTACTGTATACCAGACAAATGTGATGAGAGTCCTTTGGCTGTCAGACTATTAAAAACAAACTTATTTTTAAGACATTTATATAGTTAGGCAAACATCTAATAACCAGCAGAAAAGGAGGAAGAAAGATTGTAGAAACCAGAGGGGTCGTGGATCCCAGCAGAACATAGGAGGCCTCATAGGAGGCCACAGACGCTAAAGTGACAATCACAGAACCTATATGGGTCTGAGCTAATTCCTCTGCATATATATTATGGTTGTGTAGCTTGGTGTTCTCGTGGAACTCCTCCTGACTGTGGGAATCGGGGCTATCTCTGACTCTTCTGCTTGTTCTTAGGACCCTTTTTATCCTACTGGTTTATCTTGTACAGCCTTGATATGAGGGTCCATACCTAATCTTACCGTAACTTGCTAGGTCATGATTGTTCAGGTGGTATCCCTGGGAGGCCTTTTTCCTGAAGGGAAATGTAAAAGAACTTGAAGTATATCTGAAAGAGAGGGGAGGAGTGGATGGTGGGTGTAGGGGAAACTGAGGCAAATGGAGGCAGATGAAACTGATGCAATGCATGAGAAAATAAATTTTAAAAGGAATTTGAATTTTTCATGATTCTATTTATGGGAGTAGGGAAATGCTAAAATTCTTGCTGGAAGACAGGGTCAATTAGATTTTCAGAAGCTTGGGTAGGACCAGAACCTGACAGGTACTGCTTAGTTATGTATATCTAATCTCACCTAAGAATATGACTACAAATGAAGAGGAAAGGGGAGGGGGTACCAATAAGGGAGTTTCACTAAAATTAAAAAATACAAGAAAGAACTGTAGAAAAACTGACACCCACCTAAATCTAGCTAACAATGAATGCACAAAAGAAGTCATGTAAATAATCTTAGTAAGTTTTTATTATTCCCCAGGTCTGTGACATACTGCCAGTCTTGTGAGTGCATTTTCTTCTTGAGAAAGTGTTTATTCACATCACAATACACATGTTCTTGGTATAGTTGTTGGTTCTAGGACTCACAAATCTAGAAATCCCAGCAGGTGCCCTCTAAAATAAGAACAATGGATATAACAGTAAATAATTCTTATCTCCATGTAGCCCATCCAAGAAATAAGATTTATATCTGAAATGTTTAAGAACTATAAATCAGTGGAGCACAAAAAGTTCCCAAATTTCTCTTTCTTCAACAACAAGAGTACCCATTATGTCATTATATCTTCCTCCCATTTCATTTCAATATCTGAGGAGCACTTGGAAATATCAACCAACCTCTGTGGAGGAGGCCTACTTACAGCCTGGGTCACTAAATCTAACCTGTCTCTTCTTCTTTTCATCTCCTTGGCTTATCGTACTCCTTTACAACCAGGACAGAGGGTGCTGCAGTTTATGTTAGGATTGTTCCAAGGACACATGATTAGAAATAAAATTACAATTGAGTAGTTGAATAAAACATTTCCTAAGAGGGGAAGTGGGCTAATGATCTAAACCAAATGGCCCAGAAAGTATTGGGCTACAAGTTGGGACTCCAGAAATGATTCACATTTCTCTGGAGGAATCACTCTGGAAGTTGTGTACCTGCATTGACTCCTTGACTCTGGGCCATCTGGTGTTATTTCCCCAGGTGGATCATTGGCAAGATCTTTATCAGGCTCTTGGGTCACCCTTAATTTGGTTGATGGCCCTGTTGTTATGATTCTAGTTTGATAGATATCCTTTTTTATCTGCTTTTAAAATATTTGGTGTGGTGAGACAATGGAGAAAATAAAGCATCTTTAACAAATGGTGCTGGTCTACTTGTAGAAAATACAAATAGATCCGTATTTATCACCCTGTTCAAAATGGCAAGTCCAGGTGGATCAAGGACCTCAACATAAAAGTAGATACAGTAAATATAATAAAAGAGAATATGGGGAATATCCTTAAATGCATTCATACCAGAGACAAGTTCGTTAATAGGACACCTACAGCTCAGGCATTAAGATTAACAATTACTAAATGGGATGTCATGAAACTGAAATGCTTCTTCAAAGCAAAGAACATTGCCAATATGACAAAACAGCTGAAAAAGATCTTCACTAAGCCTACATCTGAGATAAAGCTAATATTTAAAATTCAATTTTTAAAAAATCAAGAAATTAGACACCAACAAACCAAATAACCCAATTAAAAATGGGGTACTGAGCTAAACCAAGAATTCTCAACAGAGGATCTCTAATGGGTAAGAAGCACTTAACAACAAGTTCAATGAACTTATTCATCAATGAAATACAAATAAAAATGATTTGAGTTTCCATCTTACACCTGCCAAAATGGCTAAGATAAACAACTCAAGTGACAGCATATCCTGGCAAGGATGTAGGAAAAGGGGAACAATCCTCCACTGTTGGTGGGAGTGCAAACTCGTACAACTACTTTGGAAATCAAACTGGCACTTTCTCAGAAAGGTGGAGATCCAGCTATATGGGCATGTACATGAAAGATGCTCCACCATACAACAAAGGATATTTGCTCAACCATGTTGATAGCACCTTTATTCATAATAGTCAGATACTGCAAACCACCTAGATGTCCCCCCGAAGCAAAGAATGGATAAAGAAAATGTGGTACATTTACAGAATGAACTACTATTCAGCTATTGAAAACAAGGATATCATGCAATTTCCTGTCAAATGGGTGGAAGTAGAAAATATCCCAAGTGAGGTAATGCAGACCCAAAAAGGCACACATGATATATACTTACTTATAAGTGTATATTAATCATAAAGTACAGGATAGCTATACTACAACCCAGAGTCCCAAAGAAGCTAAATGTCAAGGATGTCCCAAAGGAATTACTCATAGGAAGTAAAATAGACATCTGAAGTAGATGGGGGGTGGAGGAACTGGGTGAAAGAGGGAGTGGGGAAAGAATCAGTTGTGCAAAAGTTGGGGGGTGGGCTGGAAGAGAGAACTGAAGTTGGTGGGAGGGCTTCTGTGGGATAGCAGAGTCTCCCAGGAGTATACAGGGTGACCCTATCAGAGACTTCTAGCAGAGGGGGAAATGGAGCCTGAAGTAGCAACCTCCCATTGTAAGGCTGGCCCTTTGGTGTAGCTAGAAAGACACCAAGCCACACATAAAACCTTTGACCCAGCCAATCACCGATTGACTCACTTGAGTTGAAAGCCATGAGAGACAGCCTTCTGCTGACATTAATAATAATATTTTGGTGTTCTTGCAGACAGGAGGATAGTGTAACAAACACCTGAGTTGCTTCACATAGCAGCTGATGAAAACAGATAGAGAGACCCACATCCAAACATTTGGCAGAACTTGAGGAATCTTATGAAAGAGGGGAAGGAAAGATTGAAAGAGCCATAAATGTCAAGGACGCCACAAGAAAACCTACAAAATCAACCTGTACCTATATGGACTCACAAAGACAGAACCAAAAACCAGAGGGCATCCATGAGAAAATTCTAGGCACCCCCATATATATGTAACAGATGTACAGCTTGGTCCTCATGTGGAACCTCTAAAAGCAGAATCTGGGGCTGCCTCTGCCTCTGTTGTCCTTATATCTCTTTCTCCTAACTATAAAATCTTGTCTAGTCTCAAAAGAAGAAGATAAGCCCTGTCCTATTTGATATGCCAATGTGGGCTGATACCCATGGGAAGTTTCTTCTTCCCTAAAAAGAAAGGGAGGGGATGGGAGAGGGGGGAAAGTGAGAGGAAGGGACTGAGAGAAAAGGGAAGGAAACTTCTTACAGGGATGTTAATTAATTAATTAATTAAATTTAAAAAGCTGGACTTTTGTTGTATTCAAATTATACCCAACAAATAGAGAAATATACACACATTTTATAACGATAGTGAAAATCTTGAATCTTCTAAATAGGAAAAAATTTAAATAAAGTAGGAATAATGGCAAGGAAACAAACAGTGATAACAAAACATGATTAGATAAAAAGATATAATATTTTTATTTGTACCTTCATTGAAAAAACTCCAATGGTGGTAGTGCATCTTTAATCCCAACAGTCTGGAGGACGAAGCAGGTAGTCTTTCTGAGTTCAAATCTAGCCTGATATACAAAAGTAGTTCCAGGACAGCCAGAGCTACTAAAACAAACAAACAAACAACAACAGCAAAACAGTTTTCAGAACCAACACTAAACCAGAAAAGAAATATATTAAGTAGAAAAACCTGAGATTGATGGCAAGTGCCTTTAATCCTTGCACTCAGGAGCCGGAGGAAGGTGAATTTCTGTAAGTTACATAGTGGATTATAGAACAAACAGGGCTTCAAACAGAGACCCTGCCTCAAAAATTTAAAAAAAAAGCACAAGAAAGGAAAGAAAAAGGAGGGGAAAAATAGGAAAAGAATGAAGAAGAAGAAGAAGAAGAAGAAGAAGAAGAAGAAGAAGAAGAAGAAGAAGAAGAAGAAGAAGAAGAAGAAGAAGAAGAAGAAGAAGAACAAGAAATGTCAATTGGAAAACTAAATATTAAAAACAATGTAAGTCTAATTATAAAACTTTAAAGTAAATTAAAAGTGAGAAAATGTTTAGTGACTTGAGATAGTCAAATGTTAATGGAATTGAAAATAAATATTGTCCCAGAATTTTCTAAGTAAACATGAATGTGCTATTATATAATGTGTGACAGTTTTCCAAATTGAGTTTCATAGTCCAAGAATAACTTTGAAGTACCTGCATATAGTTCTTTTTTCAATGAGAATAGAATCAAATTAAAATCTCATGTTATTTTTGAAATTATATATGTTAATGTTAAATGTATTATATAATATATTTTAATATCTTGAGAAAAATACTGAACTACTTTAAATTTGAATTTTAGTTATAGCTAAAAGTCCTTCATAATATGCTTATGTAGTATTACATATTATATATTTTTATCTATTGACTAATCCTTATATGGCTAAAGTCTGCTTCTTAAATACCAAAGCTTTCTCAGTTTCATTTTAAAAGACCCAGCAGTCTTAATTTGTTTGAGTTATTGAATTTTAACATTGAAAATATAATAACCTTAATATTATTCTCAACTTAGTTAGAACCATATCCATTTTAACAATCTTTTACAATTTAAATTAATATTAACATTATTATTGCAATATTCATGAAATATTTTTATGAGGTAACTTTTTAAACATTTGAAGTTGAAATGGGTTTTTATATAACAGATATTTGTTAACCAAAAAGGCTTATCCCAAGAATGCTTAGAGACAATCTCTCTTACCTACCAACAACCACATGGATAAATTCAGGCTCTATGTGTATCTGAAGTAGTTCATATATATGGTATATGAACAGGGAAACTAACCTACACACAATTAGTACCTCTTTTTCAGATACTAGACAATGGTCTTTTTACAAGGTAAGCCATTTTTAACTTCTTCTGAACCAATCAATTAGCCTACTCATGGGAAAAATTGGCAGCTTCTTCTTCAATCTTTTTTAAGCTCTGGTGGAGTAGTGTTTTAGTTCAATGAGGATTATGGCATACATGCCTCATTCATTTTGTTCAGCATGTGTAAACATACATGTAGAAGGAATCATTAATCAAATGCATACTTCCTTTATGAAACCCATGAATCTTGCTATACTGAGAAATAAAATGATTACTACAATTCACCTACTTACCATACTATGAAAACCATACTACATATGTGTTAGGTATTAATAAGTTTATAGGGAATATCAGGATACACAGATTTGTGTCACCTGGTAAGTGCCGAGAAAGTATGGCATACATAAGGAAAGTAGACCGATGTTTAGGTCACTAGTACAATAAAATTAAGTATCCTAACCAATTACCTATCATCTCTATACTATGTAGATCAACTGGGAAATATTTACTTTGCTTTTACTTCAGTGAAAATATATAATAACACTAAAAGGCACTGACCCACTAATTTCCACTGAAACACTGATCTCTACACATGAAATGACACATCTGGTAGTTTCAATTTCAATAAGAATGTATTCCATATGTTCATATATTTCCATTCTCTATCCTGAGTTAATGAGGTATTAAGAAAGAATTAGGAGGAATAGCCTTCTTGGGGGAGGTATCTTACTTTGGGTTTTATTGCTGTAAAAAAGATACCAATACCATGACACCTATTATAAAGGAAAATATTTAATTTGATCTGGTTTACAGTTTCAGAGTTTTAGTTAATTATCTTCATGTAGGGAAGCATGGCAATATATAGGCAAACATGGCACTGGAGAAGTAATGAAGAGTTCTACATCTTCATCCACAGGAAGCAGGAAGCTATATCCCACACTATGCATAACTTGAGCATAGTATATGACAAAACCAAACAACTCAGTGATGAATTTTCTTCAACGAGGCCACACCTACTAATAGTGCCACGGCCTATGGAATAGCATTCAAACATGAATCTGTGGAGCCCAAACCCATCAAACTACCTTAGAAAGTATATCACTGGAATGGGCTTTGGGTGTTCCAAACCCTTTTCAGGCCACTGTCTCTCTACCAGTGCATCAGAATGTAGCTCTGAGCTACTGCTCCAGTGCCATGAGTGTCTCCATGCTACAATTCTCCTCTTGCCATTATGATAAAGGACTATCTCACAGATACTGTAAGAAACCCCTCAATTAAAATGTTTTTCTTCATAACATTATTGCAGTGACTAAACCACTACTAAAATTTTTCTTTTGCCTATACAATACAGAAGTGAGCATTTCCATGACCCTGTGCTACACATAAAACATAATATGAGATTCATGATTGCAGAACTTAGAGAACTCCAACTGATCCCAGATTCATTGTTTCTGCTTTGTATGTTTATACTTTCTTCATTCCATTGCCTCCCACTAGTGATGGTTTCTGGTATTAAGCCTCTCTGGACTTGGAGTATTATCTCACATGGGAGAGACAGAAGCAATTTGCACCAATTGACATGGGAAAAAATCGGGATGTGACCTACATGTCTAAAATCATAGATCTGCTCATAAATATGCAAATATGGGAGCATGACTAGAGATATGAGTAAATTCATATGAAAAAACAGTTTCACATGCTCCAAAATAAGTTCCTTTTTTGTATATTAATAAGAGGTATGTGTTTGTGTATTGAAAATATACATGTGTCTTTGAGAATGTGGACATATATATATAGCAGTCAACACACAAATAGGTGTGCATGTGAAAAGAATCCAGATCTCACTGTAAGTCTTAGTATGATTGGACACATAACTCTGTCCATGCCTTATCACAAGCCTGTAGCTCATAAGCATGGAAGATATTAGTACACTTGGTGAGGAATAATTTTCGACACAGCAGCCTTCCATAGCATACCCTTTCTATGGTGTCCAGGAGAATTACTTCCTGAATCATATACTATTCATTACTCCCCTACTCCATCAATAACCCTTTTCATGTAGCTGTTTATAAACAAGGCCTAGGAGAGTAAAACCCTCCCAAAAGGGGGGTCCTCATTTTTATAGCTTGGGCTTTGAAATTACTATAGATTTTAATAAATATGCATGAAATTTCCAGAACTGTGAGGCTCTCAGGGCCTAGTTTGTGCTTTATTTTTCCAGGCTATCAATCACTATTCCCTACTAGCAGTACCAAAGATGGCTCCCAAAAAGCCGGAAATGAGGTCTAATTTAGCTGAAAAATCCTATTCCTCTGGAAAACTGAGGTTTAAAATATTTATTGAAAGCCGGGTGTGGTGGCACATGCCTTTAATCCCAGACATGGAGAGGAAGAGAGAGGCAGATCACTGTGCGTTTGAGGCCAGCCTGTTCTATAAAGTGAGTCCAGGACAGCCAAGGCTACACAGAGAGGCCTTGTCTCAAAAAAATAAAAAAAAATATTTATTGTAAAAACAAGGAGTATGTAGCTGACTCCTATCTTACCTGTGAGAGCATCCATTCTTAATATCATTTAGAATGAGAATGACAGTTATTGAATTTTGTTTATATAGGAGTCATCAAAGATCAAAGCCTATAGGAAGGCCATTTATCTTGATTAACTTATATTGGACAGTAGACCTGAGACCTATAATATGAAGGATAATATACTGCTATCCTACTGACAAATATCTATCAGTTATAATTTCTAGGGGTTCCTGAGTTACGTTATGGTCGGTCATTAGAATATAGATTCTCTCAGAGCCTACAAAGACTTTTATCCTCTACACTGTGATAATGTAATGCCTTCTGCTGGACTGGTGCTGTTGCACTCAGTCTACAGCATCCAAGCTCATGTCACCTGCCTGTGTCCCTCAGTACCAACAGCATGTCCAGCCCCCTTGAAAGCATCACTCCCAGGCAAATTTAAGGAGAAGAGACACAGTGATAGTAGTCTTCAGGGCTTAAACACACACACACACACACACACACACACACACACACACACACAAGTGCCAAAATTATGCCCAGGTTCATGTGTAGTCCATGCCTCAGCAACTATAACTTCTACTTTCCTACTTTCTCAGGGTATCAGAAGAACATTTAAAGGGTGTTTTCTCAGCAAGGAAGTGGAAGTGTTTTTTCTTTTCTTTTTCCTTTTTTTTTTTTTTTTTGTCTGGAGTCTGTGTTCTTTTGGCATAAAGCATCTCTACATCTTTTCTACTACTCCTGGCTCAGGTCCTAAGACATACTACTCTCTTTATCCATGTTCCCAAACACCAAGCATCAGCCTGACACATGCCAACTTAGCATTGTGGACCAGAGTATTCATAACATGGCACTTATCTGAAGGATTGGGCACAGTGACAGGATGGTACAACTCTAACTTGGACCAAGGTTCTCATTTTAGAACCTACCTTCAAATGATATTTCACATGTATGTGACCCAAAGAAAGGAAGTATACCAGATATGTTCAGAGAGAAAGATTTGAATGAGTATTCCTTCAGACATTTGGGTCTCACGTCAACTTAAATTAAATGAGGCAATGTTTCCATCAGTTCATCTGCCAGTAAATCTCTGAAGCATTTTCTCGATTACTGTAGAAGGAAATCTGCCGACTAAGATAGGTAATCCTGAGTTGTATAAAAAATCAGAGTGAACGACCAAACAGAATTAATGCATGGCTTTTGCCTCTGTTACTGCCTCCAGGTTCCTACCTTGAGCTCCTACCCTGACTTCTTCAAGTAGTATATTATGGCCTGACACTTGTAAGATAAAAAGCATCCTTTCTTTTTCACATTGATTTTGGTCATGGGGTTTATGACAGCAGTAGAAACATAACAAAGATGTCCACTGAAACCAGTGGCTATAACATGTTGAAGGCTACATCTCGGTGTCTAGTGTTGTCTAGTAGTCACAAGTATTTACCAAATCAGAATAGCAAAAATTAGGGAAAGTCTCCCCTCTATAATAAATAGACCTACTGAAGAGGAATATGTAGTAAATCATAATAACAGACATGAAAACAAAAAGACACTGCCTACAAAATAAAAAGAACAGACATTCATGCAAATACATGTATATCATTATGTCTGTTTGCCAGTAGATCTGAATACATTCATGTAAGGAAGATCTTGGCCAGTTTCCTAACAAGTTTGTGTGTGTGTGTGTGTGTGTGTGTGTGTGTGTGTGTGTGTGTGGTGTATATGTGCATACAAATATGTATACAATGTATAGAGGTGAATATAAATACATATAAAGAGCTGCAAACACCACCCATTCCTGTACAAGAGAAAATCATATATTTCTTGATGGAACCATTTCCACTCTTTGACTTGTGCATATGTCCCTGTCTCACAACAAATCTCTATCTAGTCCAGAGGTATGGTAAATATTAGCACATCAAATGGGCAGGCAACATAAAAACAGTGACATATGAAAGGAGCAACACTTTTCTTAGAGTCTAAATAAATCACTCCAGAGTGACCAATTTCTTTTTTAATGTGTCAAGTCCTACTCACTAGAAAGGCCTGGGTAAGTAGAACCTTCTCAATAAGGGATCCCTGTATTGACTGCTTGGGTAATGAGTCAGAACTTAAGCCTTTCAAGTTTTCTGCAACAACTAAAACATACCTAGATGGGGATAGGACATTACCTGCAGGAAGGAAGCTTTGCAGGCCTCATGATGCCGCTCAGTTTCCCTACTACAGAGGCATGACCGCTAACTGGCCAGTGGTTCACACAGAGTCTTCAAACAAAGCCTTGACCAGCTGAAGAAACCCATCTGAGCCTACTGCCTTTAGGAAAGGAAAGTTGAAAATGTTGCCATGCTGTGTACTGGAAGACCGGGAAAAACAGGAACATATGGCTGAACCCTAAATCATTTGTTGAACCTGTGTGCTGGACCTTCATCATTCTGAGACTGACAGTTATTGCATTTTCATTCATTTTGCACAGCTTCCATGGAGTATTTACATGGGTCAGGATAAATCTGTGCACATTAAAATGTCAATCATGCTGGTTAGTGATAGATAGGACCAAAAGACTCCATTCATTGAGCATAAAGAAGAATATATTGTCATGCCACTGACAAGCAATGGTTAGCCATATTCTCCAGGTACTAGATCTCAGGAAGTTGAACCTGAAGATCCAAGAAAGATCACAATGCCATCACCACCGTGGCCCTTTGTACTCGCTAATTTCACTGGTTGTCTACTGTAAATGAGTGCAGACTCAGGCCACCCTTTTAACTGTCTTTTTGTCCACAGTGGTCCCTCAGAACTAGTAGCACTTTCTGCACAGGAAGGGCATGGTTCCTAGGTAAACTACACCTGTGTAGAGGATATATAGCTACATCAAAGACAGAATTTATAAGTGGACCAATCAAGGAACACAGTTACAATGTCAATAAGGGTAGGAAGTTCACTTCATATCTCAGCACCTTTAACTTCTCTCCTCCACCCTGAGGTTGACAGACAAGGCAAGGCATTTAGATGGGAATTGTTTTCAATGGGGATATGGCATAACAGGAAGATTTTTACGGTGAGAATCCTTTTCTTGGACTAAAGTTTTGGTCTGAGTACTTCTCCCACTAATCCTGGATAAGATTCTAAATGAGGCATAACACATTCTTTACTCATGCTCCTCCAAACGATATTGCTTCAGCCTTACACTTGTGCAACCGAGTTTCATAAAATATTACATCTTATAGGGACTGCACAATAACAGGATAGTATTGCTATGAATTGTATTAGGGCTCCCCTTCTAGACCCTGTGCTCAAGCAAGGCATACATTTATAGAACACAGAATAAAAGAAAGTACCTGTTCAGAGAGTAAGGATATAGTGGCTATTCTCTGTACCCTTTAATTTTGTTGTGAACTTGACATAGGATAAAATGATCTGGTAAACTGAATATCAACTGAAAAAAATTTTGCTAAAGAAACACCTGTAGGTAAATCGGTATTGTATGTTCTTCATTGCTGAATGATGTGAAGGAATCTTATCCACTACAGTAGGTGGTACTGAGTGATTTAAGAAAACAAGATGAAGGAAACAGCAAACAGTATTAAGTCATGGATTTGGCTAGGGTGGCTATCTCTAGGTTACTGCATTTAATTCCTGCCCTGACTTCTATCAGTGATAGTATATATCCCAACTGTTGCAAAATGAAATAAACTCATTTCTTTTGGCAACATTGAAGCACAAGGAAAGGAGACTAGATGACAAAGGATGACCTCAGACACACCAGATTATTTGCTATGTCAATTCTGCTCTGCTTTGGAGGGTATCATGGATGATGATGACACCATAAAGAATAAACAAATGTGTGCTGTATCTATAAAGAACCAAAAAGTGATTTGTCCCAATGAGAGGAACAGTACTGAGTTTTCACTCATATTATTCAGCTATTGCAAAGACTTTTAGTCATGGATTCATTATGGATCAAAGGACCACAGGAGTGCCATTGAACAGAGATTCATGGTATTCTCGAGACTGTGGATGGTGTTAAGTGAAATGAATTCCAAGATCATGTCCATCTAGGGTCAGGAGAAATGGGCCCAATATGCAGCCTTGGGAGAACACAGAGGCCCTAAGCCTGTGTCTGGTCTTGAAAGGGCAGTATGAAGAAATGGATAGGTCCTGGAAGATCCACCAAAGACTGATAATTATGAGCACATAGGGGAATTCATACACGGCTTACTTTTGTCTTCAGAGGCCCTAAGGTATGTTATCAGCACCAAGCAGTGTCACTAGATGCTCAAAAACTGCTATTGCCATCAAAGAACAATGTTGTACTATTTTTCTGCACTAAGAGCTGAAAGCCAAATGAGACCCTGCAGAGACAGCACAAAGCATATGACACCATTAGTTGAAAGAATGAATATTGGTGAGTTTGGGCCATGTGATCCATATAAGTGATCTCTCACCACTACTGCTCTTCTAAAAGACTCTGATGTGGCTTGTCAGATCATGGAGACTTTATTCAGAAGGATTTCCTTGGAAAAGGGGATATGGTTAGGTGTCCAGTGCTTGCCAGATACCCGGTTCCTCCACTGGAATCATAATGGCATGTGCACCACTGTGCATGCAGTCCAACAAATTTTAGACTATCCAGCACTTCAAGTTGCTACAAGAGTAGCCAACAAGATGGTCACAAAAGAATGAATGTCACCTCCAAAATGTGTCAGGCCTGAATACTTTCCATGAAGGGCAATAACAAGGGCAGTCTCAACTTACTGGATCCCAGTAAAGAACTAGAACCCAGCTCCGATCATGTCCATAAGAAAAACCTTGCCTCTATAAATATCTTTGCCCAACAGTTGGGAGTGTTCCACATCCACTACATAACTACTTGTGTCTACAAAACTCTGTACAGGTAAAAGTCGGAATACCAACTGCTATAAAGGTTGTTCTTACAATTTTCCAGCAATGTGTCAGTAATTGGGCAATCAAACATCACACCAACTTCCTCTCTCCGGTCTACCTCTGCTTCTTAATGTGGTTTTCTCTCTTTTTCTCTGTGTTACTTTCTTTCCCTGTCTTTCACTGCCACTTTCCCTGTCAGCAGGATCAAAACGGTCAAGCAACCTGGAAAAATATCATGCAAAAAACAAAATTGTATCAATCTAAACTGGCTACTGTGTCCATACAGGCATGAGGCATTGATACTGTCATCTCCCAAGAGATGTTGTAACAATTAAAAGTATCTAATTACCACAAATGCAAAGTGTAAGCAAAAGTCAATTTTCCACTGGACATTGCTCATAAGCAAGGTACTCAAGGCAGTCTTTCATGACAGTATGTTACACACAGGACATTTGTTTGTGGGTACCTAGCAAGTTCTTGCCACACAATTGGCTTACTTCCATGCCCTTCACACAGATAGCTGAGACTCTCTGCCTTCATACAGCACAGTTCAGGATATACACCACATCAACTTGATCCAAGTCCAGTCAGCAGAATATTCACCAGGGAATAAGGGCAATTCAGAAAATGTAAATCCTCCATACTCCAAACTAAGGGCCTGAACAAGGGCACTCTCACTTTACAATATCCCAAAGGAGTTACTAGGTGTCAGCTCTGGCCATATTAACCATGATTCCATATCTCTCTCCATCCAGCAATAGGGCATCTTCAATATTTGCACCTATCCACAAAACTTTAGAGAGCTCAGTCCTGGTTTAAGCCAGAGGCAAATGGTTCTCTAGGTTTTGCTTACAACGCCACATCAAGAGAGTTAAGTCTGTCTTTTGCAACAGATACTACAACAAATTCTTTCCCTTTTTCTGGTTACCTCTCTCTCTGAAAGAGACTGCTTCCCTTTCTCTACTTCTGTCTTTTTCTCACACTTTCTCTCTTTCTCTTACATTTTGTCTCTCAGTAGAAACCAACTGATCATGCATCCTGGAAACCTGTCTTCAAGCCAAGAGAATGCATCAATCCAAATGTTGTCAAGTACTCCCTCACAGGGGTAATGCACTGAAGCTGACATTACTCCATCAAAGTTAAAACAATCAAAGCAACTAATTACCACAACTTCAACCAGCATGTGAAACTCCATTCTTTTTTTGGCCATTGATCATGTAGAGGAGTCTAAAGTAGGACTTGAATGATAGCACATGAACAACAGTATACTGTTTCCAATGGACACCTAACTGATAAGACAAATTCACCTTCCAGTGAAATGATATCCTAAATCATACAACAGAAAATATAATACAATCCACATAATCCAGTCCCACCCAAAATAATATAACTCTACTTATTTCCTTATAGAAGTACATGGAACAACATTGACCCTCCAGACATGGGGCAGTGTGATCATTCTCAGGATATTCACTCCTTGACCATTCACCTGGTGTCCTGGAACAATGTGCAAGTTTCATAAAGTCATCCACCTGAGTGCAGCGTGCTATGGTAGTACAAATCACCTATATTATTCAGATGATTATAAGTATCAGAATCCTACCAGCCATCTAAAAAGAAACATTAGTCCTGGGCTGTATAGAATGGTGAAGTTTGCTGAAGGCAGTGGTAGAAGTAGTTTCCTTTCATGGCCTCCAAACTTCAGCAAATTTATTCCTAAAAAGTGTGATTGAGAGAGAACCATGCAAAAAGTGTGAAATAAGTTTTCTCTCTCCTTCAAAGAAAGGGTCCCACTATTAAAGGAGGATACTACAGAAGCCCACAAGAGCCAATATTTCTATTACAGGACTCACACCAAGCACAGAAATGAGAAGAGTCTCCCGTTGTATATAAGCACTACACAGCAGTGCTCACTTCATAGCTTCTAGGACTGTAAAATGTTGGGATTAATTTTAAAGCATGCAGAGTACAGAGTGATGGCCAGAGCTTATCCAGCTGTTCTCTGAGAACCCACAAAGTCCCTGTAGGGTACAAATGGACCAACCCCTATTACCTCTTGGATCACTGCATTGTAGCTCTTCAACATGAAAGTCAGCTTCCCAGCATGTCTCAAAAGATCACCCAAAGGCCAGAAGCCTCCTGTCCTGAAGGGAAAGGTGCAAAGCTAACAGGATACAAAGAAGGCAATTCCTTATAGCTTCTGTCTTTTGAGCTCAATTTATTTCTTTCAATTACACATTGTCTCTCAGTAGAATCCAACTGATCACACATCCAGGGAATACATCATCAAGGCAAGAGAATGCATCAATCAAAACCTACTCAAGTGCTCCTACACAGGGATAAGCCAGAGATGTGACAACACTCAAAGCATCTAATTAGGACAACTACAACCTGTGTGTGTAACTCTATCCCAATATGGCCATTGCTCATGGACAGAACTTCAAGTAGGATGAGAAGTAGTCAGTGACCACATTATAATTCTTCCAATGGATACTCAACAGGAAAACAAGCTCACATTCCAGTGCAAATAATACCTTAAATCACAGGACAAAAATCCAATCCAATCCAAGTCAAAGCAATGCTATCCAACTCTATCTAATATACTCCAATTCAAAAATAAGGTAGATGTCCTTATTTCTTTGTGGAAATACTAGGGCCAAATTTGGCCAACCACATATGCCTCTGTGTGAGCATTCACAGATTGTTCATGCAATGGCCATTCCCCACGAGAAAGGCCCTGAGCTAACAGGATGCAGAGATGGTAGTTACTCAATATTTCACCAACTCTGGAGAATCCTGTGTTCTTGGAGGAATTCATAGGTGGCTTATCTTTTCCCTCAGAGATCCAAGGTATATAACAACAAGTCCTAGTACTTTTACATTGTATGTTTAAAAAATGTAGACTACTTGACCACAAAATTTACTCAGACACAGACTTTATTTTCAGTTTTGTCTGTTATTGATTTATTTTTGTATACCAGTGCTTCAAAAACTTGTGATCACAAGGACCTGTCCTCAACTGATCCAGTCCATGACACTCTTCGATACCTCAGTCTCGGGCGGGTGTTGTTGCTACTCTTTCACTGTTTCTTTCTTTCTCACTTTCTTTCTTTCTTTCTTTCAATTACACATTGTCTTTCAATAGAAACTAAATGATCACACATACTGGAATGATTTTGTGAAGGCAAGAGGTGAATAACAGCCAACAACCCAAAGAATAATTCTTCTGATGGACACTTAACAGGAAGACAAACTCACCTTCCAGTGCCAATGAACCCTTAAATCGCAGGACAGAAAACCCAACCCAATCCAAACAAAAACACTGCTATCCACTCCTATCTAATCCACGCCAATCAAAAATGAGATAGGTGTCCTTATTTGCTTGTGGAAGTACTTGGGCCAACATTGTACTTCATCCACACCTGGGACTGTGGGAACATTCCCAGGATGTTCATACCTTGGCCATTCCCCTGGTGTCCTGGAAAACAGTGCAAGTTTCATAGAGTTATTCTACTCAGAATACTAAAAACCATACACCAGATTGTAGTATCATACCATGGTCCAAAACACCAATATCATTAAGAGGGTTAAAAATGCCATGTTCCTACTTGCGTTCTATATAGGGATATCACTCCTGGCCTATGTAGAATGGTGAAGTTTGCCAAAGACAGTGATATAGAACCACTTTCCTTTTGTAGCCTCCAAACTTCAGTACCTCTCATCCTATACAGAAGGATATCTCAGAGATAATCTTGGAAGCAGTGACAAAAATATTTTCTCTTCCCTCCCACCAAAGGTTACTGCAAACCAGGGAGGATACTGCTGAAGCACAGGGGACCCAATATATCTCTTAGATGCCTGAGAGAAATCACAGGTTAGACACCAGTTTCCCTCTGTACAGCCGTACTGCACAGCTACTGCACACACCACTTCATGGCTTCCAGGAGGGTGACATGAGGGGAATGGTATTAAGAGAATGCAGAATATTGCCTTAAGGCCAAACATGCTCCAGGTGCAGTTTGAGAACTGGCAAAGTGCCTGCAGGGCACAAAATGGAGTAACCATTATTACCTATTAGATCATTGCAATGCATCTCCTAAACATGAAAGTCAGCTTTCTAGTCAGTGCCCAAGGAACTGTGTTAACCAGTGCCGTGATTGCTGGCAGAGTTGTGAAAACAGAGGGCCAACTAGAGGGAGTCTAACAAGAGATGGCAAAGGGAAAGGCAGTAGAGGAGATTCCAAGCCTGTGTCTGACACCCAGAACATAGGGATGACCCAAAGGTGCTAAAAGTCAGTACCAATGCGACTGGAGGTACTGATTTTTCACTCAATTTCTTCAAAATTTCCAAGGAATATTTGACTGGGAATCATCATGGATAAAAACACATTGGACTGTACTTGCACAAGAGTTTTGGAGTACAATGGAGCCTGTAGTATTGGTACCTCTGAGAAATCCCAAAACATTTCCAAATCATGGACAGAGAATATGGGTCCAAGCTCTGAAATTGGTCACCATGAAGACAAAGGCCTGCAGTGCTGAAATGAAAGGTCCTGAGCTAATAGGAGGCAGGGACGGTATTTCGTCACAGCTCCACCAATTACCAAGAACCTGGAGTACTTGGAGGAATTCACACTTGGCTCACCATGGTCTCAGATGCTTGCAGGTACATCATGAAAACAAGAAAATTTATCTGGAGGGTAATAAAGGAGCCTTTACCACTTACTGATGTTGGCAAATATGTTCCACAAGATGCCCGCCTGTGTAGACCAAGGAAAAAGACATTGTGGAGAAAGCACAAAGTACATGCCACCATTACAGTGAGAGCCATGTCAAACCAGAGTTGTGGCAGAGCACCTAACTTTGGGAGGGTCAGAATACACATGCTCTTTTACCACTCAGCATTTCCTCAATCTCCAACATTGCCAGCCAGGACCAGTAGGGCTTTACTAACAATCTTTCTAGTAAATATGGTGGGGCTACATACCAAGTGCTTGCCATACAATGGGCTCTCTTCTATGCCTTACAGAGAGATAGCTGAGACATTCTGTTTCCACAACACACTGCAGGAAATCCAACAATCAACATTGAGGCAAATCCAATTAGCAGAAAGTTCCCCAAAGAATGGAGGCACAAAGAATTCCTTAATCAGGCCCGCCCCACTGTAAGGGCCCAACAAGGGCCCTCTCACTTCCCAATAACCAAATGGAGTCCTAGGTCTCAGTTCTCACCTTAGTCCAAGATACAGAAACAAGCCCATTGCTCTCTCTGCCCAGACATAGGGCAACATCTAAATTTTTAACAGGCTATTGTTTCTACAGAAATCAGTTATTCTTGAATAGATATCAGTAGTTCTCTAGGATTTGCTTACAGCTCCCCATTAAGTGCCTCACATTTGACCATGTCCCCTGGAGGGGGGAGAACTGGAGGCACTCAGAGGAAGGACAGCAGGTTACCAAGAAGAGATTTGATACCCTATGAGCATATACAGGGGGAGGTAATCCCCCTCAGGAACAGTCATAGGGGAGGGGAATAATGGGAAAATGGGAGGGAGAAAAGAAGGGGAGGATACAACGGATGGGATAAACATTGAGATGTAACAAGAATAAATTAATAAAAAAAGGAGGAAAAAAAAAAAGAAATTTCAGTGTGTCTTTACAGACAAAAAACTATCAAACTGCTTCTAAATATTTTATAAACCAGGGGTTAAGGCTGGCATTGCAACTTTTTCTCTGTCTCTCTCTGTCTCTCTCTTTCTCTGTTTGTATCCCCCCCCACCCTCCCTCCTTCCTTAAGTTATGCATTGGCTCTCAATAGAATCCAACTGATCACACATCCAGGGAAAGGTCATCAAGGCAAGAGAATGTGTTGATCCCAACCTGGTCACGTGTTCACACACAGGGTTAAGCCATTTCAGCCATCATCCATCCAGAGATGTTACAACACTCAAGCCACCTCCAAAGCACAATGACACCCTGCCTGTGAAACTGTATTCCATTATTGCCATTGCTCATGCTCAGAGGCTCAGGCAGGAGGTGAATGACAACCACTGACCCACAGGATACTTCTTTTGATGAACACCTAACAGGAAGACAAACTCACCTTCCAGTGCCAATGAACCCTTAAATCGCAGGACAGAAAACCCAAACCACTCCGAACCAAAACACTACCCTCTTGCCCTGTCTAGTCCACTCCAATATAAAAATGAGATAGGTGTCCTTATTTGCTTGTGGAAGTACTTGGCCCAACCTTGACCCTCTACACCTGGGGCCCTGGGAACACTACCAGGCTCTTCAAGACTAAATCATTCCGCAGGTGTCCAGGACAAACTTACAAGTTTCATACAGCCATTAAACCCAGAATACTAAAGATCATCCACCAGAGTGTAGCATCCTAGCCTGGTCCAAAGCTCCTCTGTCATTCACAGTACTATAATTGCCATTTTTGTACCTGCCTTCCACAAAGAGACATCAGGCCTGGACCAGAAAGGATGTGAATTTAGACCAAGAGAGTGATATAAAACCACTTGCCTTGCAAGGCCTCAAATCTTCAACCACTCTCATCATAAAGAGAAGGATATCTGAGAGAGAATCTTGCAACCAGTATCAAAACTGTTTTCTCCACCCTTCCAAGAGAGTGTCCTGCCAACCAGGGAGGATACTGTCAAAGCTCATGGGACCCAGTTTCTCTCTGACAGGCATGAGAGTAATCACAGGCTGGACACCAGTATTCTTCTGTACAGCAGAACTGCACAGCAACATCATACTCTACTTCCTGGCTTCTAGGATGGAAACATGTGGGGAATGGTGTTTAAAGGACACAGAGCACATCCTGATAGCCACAGCTATTCCATTAGCTGTCTGAAGACTGGCAAAGTGCCTGCTTGGCACAAAATGGGGCAACCACTACTAGCTCTTGGAACACTGCAATGCATCGCCTCAACATGAAAGTCAGCTTCTCAGCCAGTCTCCAAAAAACATTCTTGCCCAGAGCCATGATTGCTGGCAGAGTAGTGAAAGCAGAGGCCCATCTGGAGGATGCCTGGCTGCAGGTGGAGAAAGGGAAAGCCATTGGAGTGGTTTTTCAGGCTGTGTCTAACCCCCAGAGGATGGGGATGAACCAAGGGTGCCAGACTACAGTCCTGATGCGTGTGGCGGTATCGAGTTTTCACTCATTTTGTTCAGTTTTTCTAAGGAATGTTTGACTGGGAATCATCATGGATCCAAGCACCCTGGAGTTTCCTTGCTCAAGGAGTTTTGCAGTCGGGTGGAGCTTGCGGTGTTGGTGGCTGTGAGGAATCCCAACCCCTTCCCCAACCATGGAAAGAGAGTATGGGACTAAAGGACCACCCTGGAATCACTGAGAAGCCAGAGGCCTGCATTCCTGAAGAGAAAGGTCCTGTGCTAAGAGGAGGCAGGGATGGTAGTTCCTCACAGCTCAACCAAGTCTTGAGAATCCTGAGTACTTGGAGGAATTCAAGATTGGCTTACCTTTATCCTCACAGGCTCTCAAGAACATCTTATGCACAAGAAAATTTCTCAAGGTGCCCTAACCACTCAAAGAAGCATGCTGGCACATTTCTTCCATGAGAGGGAACCCTTATTATCCAAGGAGTGAGACACTGTGGAGAGAGCACAAAACACATGCCACCATAACAGTGAGAGCCATGCCAAGGCGGAATTGGGGCAGAGCAGCTAACTTTGGGAGGGTCAGAACACATCTGCTCTCTCACCACTCAGACTCTCCCCAATTCTCCAAACTTGACAGCCAAGACCAGGAGGGCTTGGTACTAACCATCTTTTTCTAAAATTTGGTAGAGCTACCTAACAGGTGCTTGACACACATGGGCTCTC
Source organism: Acomys russatus (assembly GCF_903995435.1). NCBI lineage: Eukaryota > Metazoa > Chordata > Mammalia > Rodentia > Muridae > Acomys > Acomys russatus. Next base: position 17,255,488 of record NC_067143.1, read on the forward strand.
TTCAATACCCTACACAGAGATCTGAGACCTTTTGCTTCCACAACAAAAGGCAGGCAATCCAACAAGCAATGTTAAACTGATTCCAGGTAGCAGAAAGTTCACCAAAGTTTGGGGGCACAAAGAATTCTTTAATCCTGCCCACTCTACTCTAAGGGCCCGAACAAGGACCCTCTCACTTTCCAGTAACCCAATGGAGTCTTGGATCTCAACTCTGGCCTTAGTTCAAGATACAGCCATAACCTAATTCCTCTCTCTATCCATCCATAGGGCAACATCTAAATATTCAACAGGCAACTGGTTCTATAGGACTCAGTCATTCTTGAACAGAGACCAATGATAATTTAGGTATTACTTACAGTTCCCCATTGAGAAACTTCTGTGAATTTTGCAGTTAGATACCTAATGAACTGCATCTCCCTGTTTTGGAAACCTCAGTTTTAGGCTGGCATTGCCACACTTCTCCTTTGGACACATTCTCTCTCTCTCTCTCTCTCTCTCTCTCTCTCTCTCTCTCTCTCTCTCTCTCTCTCTCCTCTCTCTCCTCTCTCTCGCTCTCTCTCTCTCTCTCCTCTCGCTCTCTAGTCTCTCTCTCTCTCTCTCTCTCTCTCTCTCACTCTCCTTCATAATTGACTGTCCCTCAATAGAATCCTAATGATCACAGGTTCCAGAAAAGGACATCAAGGCAAGAGAATGGGATAATTGAAATCTGGTCAAAACCTTCCACACAGGGTTAAGCCATTTCAGCCATCATCCATCCAGAGATGTTACAACACTCAAGCCACCTCCAAAACACAATGACACCCTGCCTGTGAAACTGTATTCCATTATTGCCATTGCTCATGCTCAGAGGCTCAGGCAGGAGGTGAATGACAACCACTGACCCACAGGATACTTCTTTTGATGAACACCTAAGAGGAAGACAAACTCACCTTCCAGTGCCAATGAACCTTTGTAAATCACAGGACAGATAATCCAAACCGAGACGAATCAAAACACTGCCATCATGAACTATCTAGTCCATTACAATCCAAAAAGAATATAAGTATCCTTATGTGCTTGTGGAAGGACTTGGGCCAACACTGACCATCTAAACCAGGGGACAGGGGAACGTTCCCAGGCTCTAAGTTTCTAAACCATTCCACTGGTGCCTGGACAATTGTACAAATTTCAAACAATCCTTAAACCCAGAATACTAAAAATCACATCCACCAGAGTGTAGCATCCTAGCCTGGTCCAAATCACCACCGTCACTCACGGGACAATAAGTGCCACTTTCCTACCTGCCTTCTAAAAATGGGACAACTGGCCTAGCCCAGAAAGGATGGCAATTTTGGCAATTTGTGTGGCACAGAACCACTTGCCTTTCCTGACCTCCAATCGCCAACCCCTCTCATCCCAAACCAAAGGGTGTCCGTGAGATAATCTTGCAACCAGTATCCAAAACGTTTTCTCCACCCTTCCAAGAGAGTGTGCTGCCAACCAGGGAGGATACTGTCCAAGCTCATGGGACCCCGATTAACTCTTACAGGCCTGTAAGTAATCGCAGGCTGGACACCAGTTTCCTTCTGTACAGCAGTACTGCACAGCAACTTCGCACTCCACTTCCTGTCTTCTAGGAAGGAAATATGTGGGAGTGGTATTTAGAGGGCACAGAGCACATGCTGATGGCCACAGCTATTCCACTTGCAGTCTGAAGACTGACAAAGTGCCTGCCTGGCACAAAATGGGGCAACCACTACTAGCTCTTGGAACACTGCAATGCATCTCCTCAACATGAAAGTGAGCTTCCCAGCCCGTCTCCAAAGAACATTCTTGCCCAGTGCCATGATTGCTGGCAGTGTAGTGAAAGCAGAGGCCCATCTAGAGGGTGCCTGGCTGCAGGAGGAGGAAGGGAAAGGCAGTAGAGTGATTGTCCAGCCTGTGTCTGACCCTCAGAGGATGGGGATGACCGAAGGGTGCCGGACCTCAGTCCCGATGCAAGCGGCGGTACTGAGTTTTCACTCATTTTGTTCAGCTTTTCCAAGGAATGTTTGACTGGGAATCATCATGGATCCAAGCACACTGGTGTGTCCTTGCTCAAGGAGTTTTGCAGTTGAGTGGAGCCTGCGGTGTTGGTGGCTCTGAGGAAATCCAAGCCCTTCCCTGACCATGGACAGAGAATATGGGACCAAGGCCTGACCCTGGGATCACCCAGAAGCCAGAAGCCTGCAGTCCAGAAGAGAAAGGTCCTGTGCTAAGAGGAGGCAGGGATGCTAGTTTCTCACAGCTCCACCAAGTCCTAAGCATCCTGAGCACTTGGAGGAATTCACACTTGGCTTACCTTTATCCTCACAGGCTCCCAGGAACATCTTCCCCACAAGACAACTTCTCTGGAGGGGAATCAAGCTGCCCTGACCCCACAGTGAAGCATGCGGGCACATTTCTTCCACAAGAGGGCCACCCTTGCGGTCCAAGGAGTGAGACACTGTGGAGAGAGCACAAAACACATGCCACCATAACAGTGAGAGCCATGCCAAGGCGGAATTGGTGCAGAGCAGCTAACTTTGGGAGGGTCAGAACACATCTGCTCTCTCACCGCTCTGCCTCTCTCCAATTCTCCAACCTTGCCTGCCAGGACCAAGAGGGCTTTGTACTAACAATCTTTCTGGTAAAATTTGGTAAGGCGACCTTCCACGTGCTTGCCACACAATGGACTCTCTTCTCCGCCCTACACAGAGGAAGAGGAGACACTCTGCTTCCACAACACCCTACAGGCAATCCAACAACCAATGTTGACCCAAATTCAGGCAGCAGAAAGTTCACCAAGACTAGGGGCACAAAGAATCTTTAAGCCTCTTCACTCTACTCTAAGGGCCCAAACAAAGGCCCTCCCACTTCCCAATAACCCAACGGAGTCTTGGGTCTCAGCTCTGGCCTTAATCCATATTACAGCCATGACCCCACTGCGTTCTCTGCCCAGAGATAGGCCAACATCTAAATTTCCAGCAGGCTGCAGTTTCTACACAACTCACTTATTCTATATGACAGATATCTACGATTCCTTTGATTTACATACAGCTCCCCATTAAGATACTTCCATGT